>NC_054547.1:17629474-17686974 GCF_017654505.1 Polyodon spathula
ACTACTGAAAGCAGGTACCAGATATGTGATATTGTTGTGTTTAACTGAATATGAATCTATTAATAATCTGTTCAATGTTTGTACATGATATACAGTAGGTTGTCTAAAACTGGTAATTTGTCTTCTTGAAGAATAACCTTTTTACCAGTAGTTGTGCTTATATACAATTGGCATAAACAGAGGATACTGTATATCAACATACATTTGGAATGCAATTTAACAGGTAAGATGAAAGGGGGTCGCAAATAAATAGAAATAAAATACATTTCTGCACCCGTTTGCTAATGAATAGACAAATGCATGTATGTCTGGCTCGCTTTGACCAGATGGAATTATAAAGGGTAGCGGCTGACAGCATAAAACACATGTATGCATTCCAAAAAAAAAATAAAAAATAAAAAATAAAAAACAACAGCATTGGAGCATTTTAGCAGATTGCACATATTTAATTATGGTATAGACAAAATACCTTCCACCCTTGCATGCTTGTTAAATCTGTTCTACTCTAACCTCTTAATCATTGTAATGACTTTTGAGATGCAGTAATGTCATAGTTAAAGCATTGTTCTGCATAATTCGGCTAAATAAAGCTCCAAAGTAGCAAAGTATGAACTAACTGAAAGAGGAGCAGGTGGTACTTTTAACATGCAGCATGTGTTTAGGCAGGTTCAGTTAGTTCTTGGTTTTCCAGCAGCTCCAGTACTGCAGTAGGCATCTCTTAGCTAGAGTCCTGCGTCGGTTTGGCTTTTGCGGATGACCCACAAAAGCAGGTCGGGTTCGGGTCGTAATGTGAACTATTTCGTAGTTTGCGGTTTGGGTGCGGGTCAAAAAAATAATAAGTTTCTAGTCTGAATCTGAATCACCGAAAATGTTTTCTGTCCTTTTCCAAATAACGTATTAGGTGGTAAATGTACCGGTATTTCCTGCACTAAAGCAGGAAGCGATTAGGGAGGAGTCAGCTGACTAAGCAGTGTTCTCACGTGGTCGAGAGTATATTGCTGCAGAACAAAGGCTCCCACAGCGTAGTTCACACAGCGTAGCGCTGCGTGCGCAGCTGGTAGTTTACGCGGTGCTCCATTGACACTCAACACCCCTACATCTTGACCACAATACGCCACAAACCTTAGGTTTAGGGTAAGGTTATTGTTATGCAAGACTTTGTTTTAGTACCTACATTTATCACCCTTATCACATATACAATGATGACGTCTATTAAGAGTTGTGCACACAGCACTACACTATGGGAGCCTTCATTCTGCAGCAATACTCCACTCCGTGTGTTTGATACGTCGTAAGATAATTTTATCATGCCTAGTTGAGGATAATTAAAAAAAAAAAAAAATTGTGATCGAGGTGAAACAAAAGATAGCGCAGGGTTTATATCATGTAGTAGATACTAGTTCAAGAGGTAAATCGGTAGTGTGGAATTCTTTTGGACTCATAGCTAATGAAAATAATAAAATTGTGACTGGATTCGTTGCTTGTAAAACCTGTCATTATGTTTTTGTGAATGACAGCCACAAAATGTAACAGCTACATCTCTGAGAAAGCACAGGTGTTTATCTCTCTTTCAACTGGTGGCACGAAAGGAATAGACATAAGGTGACCAGACGTCCCGTTTTGGAAGGGACAGTCCCACTTTTGGAACACTGGTCCCAGTGTCCCAAGTAGCTTTCTTGGGACGCTCATTTCATCCCGTTTCGTCGTGATGGTAACAGAATATTGTATTTTCTTGCAGGCTGCTATGTTACTACTACCATATCTAACTTATTTCAGTACAATGACATTTGGTGTGACTAAAGGGAAGGTTGAAAGACCAGTAACATTAAAACGCGGCTGCACAACGTCGTGCAAATCTGGAGAATTACTGAACAGTCAACGTTCGTATTTGTAACCAATCACAGAGAATTGGGGTGGATTTATCCACTGAGTATTGCGAAATTGGTCTTCGTCTGAATCATCACTCTCGTTGACTGAAGAGGTTAGACTAGGGTAGTCTAACATTAGCGGCTCATTCAGGTACCATTGTATTGTGTTAGAACTGTTGTCTTCATCCATGTTATTTGTATATCTGCGCGCAAAAGGCTTTGCCTCGTGTGTAGCTTGGCGACAATTGCAGAAATCAACGCTGTCATGTCACATAACCGTGCTGAAGCTTGTCGTGGTTTGAGTCTATATTAACTTTCAGTTCACCACAGGTAACCTCTAAGAAACATATGTTAGTTAATAATACAAAATAATTTATGATAGATATTTTCACATTTTGAAATTCATGTTGTAAAAGCATTTTTCAAGTTTCAGAACATTTCTTTAAGCATGCCTATACATTTGATGTTTTTAGTAATAACTAAATACAATAGTTTCAGGTCTCCACGTGTCCATTAAATTTCTTTAAAAAAATGTACATTTATAGTTGACTACTGTATATTATACAAGTAGTTTAAAACAATTACCAAAATATAATCACGTTCACGTTTCATTTTACCATCTTTAAAAAATGTTTAAATAAGCTACCATAGAGGCAGGATAAATATATTTCTAATTTGCTGACCCCTTATTTTATTTCTGTGCTAAATGTGTTATAGAAGAAGTATATTTTATCCTGCAAAGTTTAAGAAAAAGAGACAGTGGAGTACTCGTAGTTAAGATTAATGTTATCTGTTGCATATGTGTGATAGCGATACATGGTATTTTATAAGTTTTTACTTTATCACAGTTATTAGTTTATGTGACACGGCGGGCTGAGTGGAGACTTCAGGCCAGAAAGAAACGCACACAGTACTGAGCTGAAATGATGAAGAGGCTTGCTTGCACCATTTTATTGTAAATAAAAAGGTTGTACAAAACAGAAAACACACCTGTGCTCAAAACTGACAGGCATCGCTAAAACAGAAATTAACCTGTGTTAATCATATGATGTCATTTACTGGGTTGTCTGTGCAGTTTTTCAGTACCAATCTGAAAGTTTCTGTGCACATTTTGGACTAATATTAAGGAAGATTAAATCGTATTCCTTTCGTGGACAACATTTCATTTGATCAGAAAAGGAATACGATTTAATCTTGTTACACCTTGATTCTGCCTGTTTCAGCCTATACTGGAAATACTAAAATAAACACCCAAGATCAGCAAAGCAATTACCCTTTGTAAAATATGTAGTTATCTAATTTAGATGGTCAGAATATGTTTTCTCAGGTTCCTTTATGTTTTAAATGATGCCAGTCAGCTTACAGCATGTTAAAGGAGGAATTTGGAGAAATTTAAAGGGTTTGCCTATGTCAATTACTATTTACCATACTTAATAACTACTTCAGAAGGAAATTCCTGTTTTTGCAATCAGGGCAAACAAAACCCAGAAAAGCTGATTAGTGTGCTTAATTTATTGCACTCAGTCAAAAGATTTTTAACACATTTTATCACCTTTAATAGTAATAGTTTAATAGTAGAAAGTGGCTAAAAAAATTCCTAGAATCCATTAATCATGGCACACTAATGATCCAAACAGAAACGGCAAGACAAAAAATATATATATATATAACATATACCATGTCATATTAAATGATAAGACATACAATATTTTTTAAACAACAGATTATATGAAGTAGCAATTTAATAAATATAAATATTGAGCAATGTGATGTTTTCATACAGGAATGGACTGGTTTGCAGATTGAAGGACAGCATAGAGGTAGAGCAAGATGGAAAGTGGAAATCAAAGAGAGAAGATGCCATTTCTTAGGCAGAAAAGGTACTAGCTTTGCAGCAATAATTAGCAATAAAATAGAATCTCGGAATTTGATATTAGTGAATTGCAACTGTGTAATGTAATAATTATACTTGTTGTACAGAAATGAAATTACAAAGACAAAATCATTTATTCACAAAAAAAAAAGTTTTTGGAAGTAAAAGATTCCACTCTGAATATCTTCATGAGTCTCTGCATTCACTTTCAGTATGATATTAGATCAAACATTGCCAAAGTAAAAAAAAATAAAAACCTTATGGCTTCCTGGTAGCTTGGAAGTTGGAAGTTATTCACAATATCAAAGAAGCAAATATCATATGCATTTTTCTTTTCCTTTTTTTCACTTATGCAAATAACATCATTCTGTAGTACAGTACACCTCAAAAAAGGACTTATACTGAAGTAATTTGTTTTTTCTAATGTAGTAGCAAAACTAGGTCAAGTGAACCTTAGGATTTAATTTGCAAAGAAAAATCATCTTTCAACTCTATTGTTTACAATGAAACAGTTCTCCTGCTTATTGCTTTGATAGCACTAGCAAACTGGCTGGGTCCACTGTGTTCAAAGTGCTGTGTTCTGTCATTTGGAGCCAATTAGACTACACCTGTTTTTGGTTGCTATTTCAAGGTCTGCCCATTTGATCCGTATCTTACAACTATATGAAAATAAGCCTGGGCTTTTTGGTTCACATGTTAATGATCTGAAGCTCTTGGACCCTTAATTATTTACCTGCATTGATTCATTAAAGTGCACCGTAAATGGTACACCAATTTAATAAGAGCTTTGCTAGTTTTCTAACTTAACTCCCAAGAATAAATCAAACGACAACATGTAAGAAGTGAAACAATGAGAAATCTCAAATTATATATGGACCATATACAACAGTCTTTAGGTGCATGCCCTTAATAATTATGTGAATACATCATGCAGTGCTTACAGCTATAGTTAGCCTTGTGGGATTGGAAATAAAACAGTTGGGGGTGATGTCTGTTATATGTTAGTAGAAGCAATAAAGCATTTAAAAGTAAAAGTTTATCTCCAATTTACTGTTAATTTGGAACTGGAACAGACAATAGTCTACATTTGCTTCTTAATTTGCAGACACTAAGGTACAAGCATGGAATAAAATAGTGAGTCCTAGCAAAGAAACATTTAAAAACATAGTAGTAATTTTTAGCTGTGAATACAATTAATAGAAGTGGCCTTAGTTATGAGATATTATTTTACTGAGGTGGCCTTAAAGCAAGATGTTAGTGTGTACAGATCCCACATCCTTGTGTTTTAGAAAATTCTTACTGCTTGTTCTACCACCCATGCAATAGTGTAATAGTTGCATGGTTATGTAAGTGATAAGATATGTCAATGTAAGGAAATGGGGAAACTTCCGTTGTTACCGTGCCGACCTAAGAGAATAGAGACACATTCTGCTTGAGACTTCACAATGTAGAGAAAAACGGTTTTCCAGTGTCTATAGGTGGACCCACAACATATTAAATGTGAGTGGTGTTCATTACAGTCAGTCAGGTTGTTTTTTTTTGTTTTTTTTCTTACCGAGTGAAGCTAATAATCATATCTGTGGTATAATTGAGAGGTTTGCCACAGACTGACTCGATTTACAAACCTTTACTGCTTTATTATGCTGTGTGTGTTTTAATGAAACAAAGTAAACTCCAGAAATAAATGCATACATTGGTACTTTTGTAGGACGGGTAACATGACAGCAAAAAGTAAAAACATTTCTGAAAGAAGTCATGAAACCATTTCCTGACCTAAATTCAGCAGGGGTTAGTGGAAGTTCACAAAGAAGATGGAAAAGCATTCCACGGAGCAGAGGCATGTGGCAGGATGATTGCCCTGCACAGGTGTAAATTAATGTTGGTATAATTTGTATGTGGAAATGTGTTTATTGTGTGCCTTTTTGGAGTTGATTTGTTTGATTAAATTATTGTTTACAGACTGGCGCTTGATTAAGACTTGCTGCCTGCTAGGCTTGGTTGAGAGGAAGGGCAGCAAGTGATTGGCTGTGCTGGTCCTCAATCAGCAGGTGGGTGGGTCTTGACCGAGTGTCCGTTTAAAGACATGCGATGGAGATCACTCTGGACGACTGCAACGCCATGCTACAGAGAGGAGCTGCATATACTCGGGAGGAGAGGATCTGCTCTGCTGGAACGACAGCTATGCAACCCTGAAACTGCAAGCGGTGTGTGAAGGCAGTGTCCTCTGTGCGTTACCATCTCTGGTAACGTCACATTACCTCTTTGTTTATTTACTTTCTTTTGTATCAATAAATCCTGTGCGGCTGTTTCATCTCCGTCTCCCATGTCTCTCTGTATTGCCTAAGCAGCAGTTACCCACACACATGACACGAGCACCCTGTCTCATGACAATCAAATCAAGGCAAAATAGGGAAAAAATGCCTTATTCTTAAAATGCATTCCAGACATCTGGGATTTTAAAAAGCTTCGTTGACTTAAAAAATCAATGGAAGCTTTTTTTTTTTTTTTCTTTGGTAGCAGATAGTTCTGGTAAAAATATCTGATATTTTCTTTTGTATTTTTGAGATATTTTATTTAGACCTGGTAAATTAACATAGGGATTCACACTGTTTACCAAAATACCTTTTTATTTTTAGTTAAGATAATTAAATTGGTTCCTAAGGCAACAGTATATGGTTATGTTATTCCCTAAAAAAATACACAATATTGTACTCATTATCTCCTAAGCCTTTGGACTTGTGGTCTCATGGGTTTTAGATCTTGTTCTTAGTAATTGTATACAGTGTGGTCACAAACCCCAGCTCTGGCACTACTCTCTCAAGGTGTTCTTTTTAAATACATTATTAACATTTTATAAAGGCATAATATATTATGTGCATTGTATTAACACATTTTTACAGAGTAAGATATTATATCTAGTAACAATTGCTGTTGTAACACCAAAAAGACCATCCTATGTAGAGTGTATTTAAATTTTGGTTTTTGTTTCTTCAAAATATCTTCTGACAATACTTTGTGGTGGCAATATACTGTAATTTGAGGTAAAACATTGTGTGCAAGGGAGACACCGTTATAAGATATCTCATGCAGTTTGATGAGAGACACCTTACAGTTTATTTACACACTCAAAAGTGATCATGTTCTGTAGTTATTATACAAAAAATATTCATAAATATTTAATTGCTTACCTTAAAAACAGTAAATGCAAAATTGTAGTTTTTTTTTTTTTTTTTATGTCCACCTTTTAAAGACATCAATGAATTATCAAACAAAATAAAAACATAAATATATAAAAAATAACAACATATATGAAATGTCCCCTTCTTTTACTGGACAGAGTGATCTTTAGCAGTAATATTTCCGATCTTTGGTGAAGCTGATGTCTTTTTTTTATATTGAAGACACTATAAAGAAACTGTAGCACTGTAGTGTGTACAGTCATTTGGTCAAGTGCGTCAGTAAGGCAGACGTTTGCTCTATTTACTTGTAAGTGCTATGAAATGGAAGTTTTCGCAGCAAAAAATACAGATAATTTTCTGGAAATCATGAAATCCTTGATCACCGTGAAAATAATCCAACCTGAACCACAGTTTTCCCTGGTCTGATTTGCCTTGCCTTTTTCTTAATTAATATACTTTAACATACCTTGCTGGTCTTCACACTGGCCAGATTTCTTTCCACACAGTTTAGAAAGTCTAAATTCTCTCTCCACTGTCATGACTTATTTGACAAGTTCCTCACGCTATAGGAAGTGCATGTCTAAAACAATGTACCACTTTATGGTGTACGTAAACTGCTTTCACACGTTCACATTATTGCCATTTGACTCATAAAATGATATTGCTACTGTATATAGTTTAGTTGCTTTATAAGCAAGGTTATAAAAAATACTGAAGCTACTACAAATAAATGTATCTCTTTGTAATAAATAAATAACAAAGCCATTTGCAAAGCACAGAAAAATATGTATTTCCATCCTTTACACTTTTCTTATCTTCGCGTTTGGTCATCAGATAGGTGACTGCTTTAAGCCTTGACGTTTCTGTCCCTTAGCAATAAAATGCAATTCATTGTACAATAGCCTTAAGTAGCATCTATCATGTTTACCTGCTCTAGTGCATATAAGCTCCGCTGCAGCCATTTTAGTGGTTTTTGGTTTTAAAATGTAATTTTCTCCAGTCGTGTAACACATATGGGTCTGTGCGTTCATGTACCTTTCTGTCCATATGTATTAAATATTCTCACAAAGCATGAAACACGGGAGAGCAGAAATAAATGAGATATATTATATTATACCTAAAAGCCCCGGGAGCAGTCACATTGACGGCCACACAGAAAACAATTGTATTTTGATTATACAGAACGGTATTCTCCTTTATTATTTTTATTTACCAGTCTGCAATGTGTTTAGCTGTAATCAGATTAGTCTCTACTCTCTGCCTGAGTGAATGACAGACAGTCTATTGTTTTTCAGTCAGACTTTTCAAAGGCTGGCACCTGCTTGCAGCTGTGCTGCTTTGGTCAGTCGATTAGCACTGGGACTAGTGAAAATAAATACCAGAGACCGTGGAGTTTTACAACGCAACAAAATATGGAGTTGATGTTTTGGATCAAATGGCACGTATTCTGTGAAAGCTGGCTCCCGACGGTGGCCTGTTCAGGTGTTTTACAATGTATTGGATCTAAGAGCCATCAATTCCTGGGTACTTTACAAAGAATATGTGGATAAGAATTTACCAAGGAGAGAATATATTTTACAGTAAACACAGCAACATCGCAAGAAGCATTTGGAACAGAGGGAGACTGCCAAGCATGTACCCACCCCCGCTGAGAGCCGCAAGAGACGCCAATGCTAGGTTGGCAAGTACAATAATAATAAAAATAAACTTCGAGCAGCTGTGCCCTGTGCAGAAAGACAGCCTTGAGAAGCGCATTATCTGCATTGACTGTGATCAGCGTTAGACTCAAGGTAAAAGAATACCATTCTGTCAAAAAAACTTTGTGTGATGTGCTCTTCTGTAAAATGTTTTCTTCTAAGTTCAGTTGCTTTTACGCATCTGATAGTAAACCGATTGCTGTTGAAAAGTTAAAAATATAGAAATTTATAGCCTGGAATTAAGATGCATTAAAATAGGGTGGGTGGGTGTTTATTTTTTCATTTATCTACACATCCTACCCCACAACTTCCAAGTGAAAAAAATGTCCTAGAAATTTGTAGAAAAATTATTAAAAATAAAAACTGAAATAGCTTGGTTGGATAAGTGTCCACCCCCTTGTAATAGCAATCCTAAGTTAGCTCAGGTGTAACCAGTCACCTTCAAAATCATACACCAAGTTAAGTGACCTCTATCTGTGTTAAATTGTAGTGATTCACATTATTTCAGTTTACATTCAGTAGTTACTATAGGTTCCCTCTGATGGGTAGTGCATTTCAAAGCAAAGCCATGAGCTTTTAAAAGAAGTCTAGGACAAAGTTGTTGAAAGGCACAGATCAGGGGATGGGTATAAAAAAATATCAAAGGCCTTGAATATCCCTTGGAGCATGGTCAAGATGATTATTAAGAAGTGGAAGGTATATGGCACCACCAAGACCCTGCCTAGATCAGGCCATCCCTCCAAACTAGATGACCGAGCAAGAAGGAAACTGATCAGAGAGACTACCAAGAGGACAATGGCAACTTTGCAAGAGCTACAGGCTTTTATGACTAAGACAGGCTTTTATGGCCTGTA
Source organism: Polyodon spathula (assembly GCF_017654505.1). Lineage (NCBI taxonomy): Eukaryota > Metazoa > Chordata > Actinopteri > Acipenseriformes > Polyodontidae > Polyodon > Polyodon spathula. Next base: position 17,638,946 of record NC_054547.1, read on the forward strand.
CGGTAGGGTGGCAAAAAAGCCATTACTCAAGAAAACCCACTTCCAATCCCGTTTGAAATATGCAAAAAAAACGCTCAGGAGATTCTGTAGACATGTGGCAAAAAGGTTTGTGGTCTGACGAAACTAAAATGGAACTTTTTGGCCTAAATGCAAAGTGTTATTGTGACAAAGACGGCTGTAGTGGGGACGTCAGACCAGAAGAAACACACAGTACTGCGAGATGAAATGATAAATGGATGCGCTGCTGCACGGTTTATTATTAGAAAATAAAACAGTACAAACAAAACGGCGCATTGGCCAAAGTAAATAGACAAAGTGGACGAACCAAACAAGTATCGTACGAGTCCTCTCGCACGAGTAGTATTTGTTATCTTTTAACTTTTAAAGCTCTTCTCTCCACACCTCCACTTACAAACACAACCCCGAGTGAGTGAAAACATGCTGCTTTTATGCAGCTGTACCGAGACTCAATTGCTAATCAATCATTCAATTGGAGTTGCGGTACAACTGCGCGTGAATTAATAAAGTGCAATTCCCCATGCTCGCATATTATTACATTTTACTTGCATGTGAAGTGCTGTGCAATCCTCGTGCCTAAACACAAATATACATTTTAAACACTTGTGTTACACAGACCCGTTTCTATCTTGTGTACCAATGACTATACACCAACATTAACACACAACACAAAATATACACGGGGCGGGGCACATTGCCACAGTTATGTTTGACACAAACCCAACACAGTGCATCACCCAAAGAACACCATCCCTACTGTGAAGCATGGTGGTGGCAGCATCATATTATGGAGATGTTTCTCATTGGCAGGGACTGGGACAGGATAGAAGGGAAAATTAATGGAGAAAAGTACAGAGATGTCCTTGAGGAAAACCTGCTGCCCTCTGCAAGAAAGCTGAAACTGGTACAGAAGTTAGCCTTTCAGCATGACAACGACCCAAAGCACACAGCCAAAGCTACACTGGAGTGGCTAAGGAATAAAAAGGTAAATGTCCTTGAGTGGCCTAGTCAGAGGTCCGACCTAAATCCAATCGAAAATGTGTGGCATGACTTGAAGACTGCTGTCCATCAATGCTTTCCAAGGGATTTGACAGAGCTTGAACAGTTTTGTAAAGAAGAATGGTCAAATATTGCCAAATCTAGGAGTGCAAAGTTGGTAGAGACCTGTCCAACAGACTCACAACTTTAATTGCTGCCACAGGTACTTCCACCAAGTATTAACTCAGGGGGGTGGAGACTTATCCAATTATGATCTTTCAGTTTTGTATTTTTAATATGTTTTTTTTTTTCAATAAAACCCCTTTATAACAGTGTGGAGTATGGTGTGTAGATAAGTAGGAAAAAAAATCCTCATTTAAATAATGCATGAAACTCTGAGGCACTGACACAACAAAATATGAAAAAAGTTCAAAGGGGTGTAGACTTTCTATAGGCACTATATATATATATATATATATATATATATATATATATATATATATATATATATATATATATACACACAGTGCCTTGCAAAAGTATTCAGACCCCTGACCAATTCTCTCATATTACCGAATTACAAATGGTACATTGAAATTTCGTTCTGTTTGATATTTTATTTTTAAACACTGAAACTCAGAATCAATTATTGTAAGGTGACATTGGTTTTATGTTGGGAAATATTTTTAAGAAAAATAAAAATCTGAAATATCTTGCTTGCATAAGTATTCAACCCCTGTGCTGTGGAAGCTCCCAGTTTGCATCGATGAAAGAAATTGCCCTAATGAGGACACAATTACCTTACCATTGGCCTCCACCTGTGAACCATTAAAGTTGCTGTCACATTTTCTGGATAAAAACCCCACTGTTGAAGGATCATTGGTAAGGCTGTGAATCTGAAGGAAAATGAAGACAAAAGAGCATTCTACAGAAGTTAGAGATAAAGTAATACAAATGCATAGATTAGGGAAAGGGTACAAAATAATATCCAAGTGTTTGGATATCCCAGTGAGCACAGTTGGATCAATAATCAGGAAGTGGAAGCTGCATCACACCACCCAGGCACTGCCAAGAAAAGGCCGTCCCTCAAAACTCAGTGCTCAAACAAGAAGGAGACTTGTGAGAGAAGCCACAGAGAGGCCAACAATCACTTTGAAGGAGCTACAGAGTTCAGTGGCTGGGAGTGGAGTAATGGTGCACCAGTCAACCATATCAAGAGCTCTGCATAACACTGGCCTGTATGGGAGGGTGGCAAGAAAGAAGCCATTACTCAAAAAGTACCATCTGAAAGCACGTCTGGAGTTTGCCAGAAAGCATGAGAGTGACCCAGCTGTGATGTGGGAAAAGGTTTTGTGGTCAGATTAGACCAAGATAGAGCTTTTTGGCCAAAACTCAAAGCGATATGTGTGGCGCAAACCTAACACTGCCCATGCCTCAAGACACACCATCCCTACAGTGAAGTATGGTGGTGGCAGCATCATGCTGTGGGGATGCTTCTCATCAGCAGGGACTGGGCATCTTGTTACAATTGAAGGAAGAATGGATGGAGCAAAATACAGGAAAATACTGCAAGAGAATCTGCTTCAGTCTGCTAAAAAACTGAAGCTTGGGAGGAAATTCACCTTTCAGCAGGACAATGATCCCAAGCACAAGGCCAAAGCAACATTGGAATGGCTCAAGAACAAAAAGGTGAATGTCCTACAGTGGCCCAGTCAAAGTCCTGATCTCAATCCCATTGAGAATCTGTGGCACTATTTGAAAATTGCGGTCCACAAGCGTCGTCCAACCAATCTGAACAACCTGGAGCAAATCTGCCAAGAAGAATGGGCCAAAATCACTCCGACACTGTGTGCAAAGCTGGTACATACTTACCCCAAAAGACTTAAAGCTGTTATTGCAGCAAAAGGTGGCTCTACCAAATATTAATGTGTGGGGGTTGAATACTTATGCAAGCAAGATATTTCAGTTTTTTTTTTTTTTTTCTTAAAAATATTTCCCAACATAAAACCAAATGTCACCTTACAATAATTGATTTTGAGTTTAAGTGTTTTAAAATAAAATATCAAACAGAACGAAATTTCAATGTACCATTTGTAATTCAGTAATATGAGAGAATTGGTCAGGGGTCTGAATACTTTTGCAAGGCACTGTATATATATATATATATATATATATATATATATATATATATATATATATATATATATATATATATATAATGTGTTTTGTCTCTACAAATTTTATTGAAAATGTGGAATAACTTACTAAAACTCCCTAAATAAGAGTCGTAAACAGACAGCAAGATATTAGTTAGCTGTTGTGGAAATGGCTTCCTGGAATGCATTGAAAATGATTATATCTGACTGCAAGGAAAGGTCTCCAGGGATCAAATTAGGAGCCTGCTGTGAAGGGAGATGTTTAGGCATGTTCAGGAATTATTTATCAGCATTCACTCCTTGTGTGACTACAAGCACGCTTTCATTTTAAATGAAAAGGAAAAGAAAGTAATTTTCTTGTTATATAATTGGTAATAATTGGTCTGATTGGGACTCAGTATATAGATAATTTGCATTGGTAATTAGGGTTAAAATAACACAAATTTTGAACCCATACAATGAGTGTATGTCAAATACAAATGCGTCATATTTACAAATTATGGGTATACTCACAAAGCTAATAAAACATTTTTTTATAGTTCTGAGGTTTAAATTTTTTTAATATGGCTAGCAATTTATCGCAGTTAACTTCTGTGATGAACGTGTACATTTTTTGGGAGATTTTTTTTAACACACGCCTGTCTTGTCCCTGTTAGCATACAGTAATTTATTTTCCGCTGTACCATTTTAGTGCATGCCAGGATTGAATGAGTGTAGTCATCGTTTGAATATAAAATTAGTCACAGATCCACATTATGTAGCAAAGCTGTCAAACTGATGGGAAGTTTATGTTTAAAAAACTTTGACGGTTCATTGGATAAAAAGAGGGTTACTTGTATCTACTGTCAAAGCTTTCACTTCTGAAAATACACTTTCTGGTAATTTTTCTGCTGCAAACAACAACAACACAACAAATGAAACCCACCAGTTTCGACAGAGTACTCTTTTAGAAATTCAAGATTGCTGCAAATCCATGAATCAAGCTAAGTATGATATTATAATCAATGCTGTTGGATAGGTAAAGACTGTAGATCCATTAACATTCATGGGGTTTCCATGCAAGTTTATTTATTTTTTTTAACTCAAGACATTTACACAAGAAAAATGTCTTGTGGAAAATGCTTTTTTTGGTTTCTGTTCGCTCAGTTTATTTTACTCAAGTAAACCGGGCTCTTCACCTGACATCATGCAAATGAATGGGAAAGGCTGGGGTTGATATGTAAATTAGCTACGCGTAAAGTACTTGTACTGGTTTTGAATATTTTGTGAAAATGTGGTTTCCATGCACAGATAACTGGTACACAAGTGAATATAAGCTGCTGTAATGAAGCAAAATACCTTGTTCTTTGTTGGTTAATAATGTGTCTTACTGCTCTTGCCCAAATAGTGTTTCAGATGTCATTAGTAGTAAATACTGTTTTAACTAATTACTGACCAACAGGTATTGCAGATCACCATTGTTGAAAACCAGCGGAGACGTTGTATTATATATATATATATATATATATATATATATATATATATATATATATATATATATATATATATATATATATATATATATATATATATTCATTTGTATATAAATTTCATTCAGGCAATACAGAATATGGGGATCAGGTGATGCTTAAGCTTCCAATGATTATTATCACATGTGGAGTTTGTAAAAAAAATTAAAATAAAATAAAAAAAAAACTACATTGATAATAAGTAGGCTATCCTGCTGCAGTCGCAGGTCTGTGCAAATTTTAATTGAGACATTGGTCGTGTGCTAATAACATAAATTTCTGGAGTGCTAGACAGAATCGAAAGTGTATTCTGTTTCATTGACCGTTTCCTTCAAAACCGTTATCAAAATACAGTATCAGTTCACAAAAAGGGAAGACACTTTGCTAAGGCTGCAGGTACCATCGCTTGATTTAGAAGAAGCGTGTTTGCAGTTGAAAAATGTGTTAACCGTTGTATAAAGGAACTACGATAATTGTGGTATAGAATAAATGGAACGGTATTAATACTGTAGCTAAACCATGGTAAACCAAAAAACTGGTATACCGACCCATCCCTAACAGTGCACAACTTAAAATCTGACATCATACTTCTTTCTGCAGTTGAGTCAAGTGGTGGTATGCATACCACATTCTGATGATGTACCAATCTCTAACACTACACCGGCTCTATAGTCCAGATCACGGCTTCTATCAAAGTGAAAAACAACGTTCGCAAACTTGAACTTAAAGCATATCTAATAATCTAGCTAGAAAAAAATCAAATAATTTTTGGTATTTTTATTTTTTATTATTTGTGCCTTTTTCCTGAGGGATATCAGACAATGTTTGATTTGAGTTTGACTCTGACTCGAGACTCAAAGTCAAGGACATGTGACTCGGACATGGACTCGAATGACAGTGACTCATACTCGACCCTGATGACCCGGACTCGAACTCGAGACTCTGACCCGGACACTCGAAACTCGAGACTCTGGCCCGGACACAACGTTTAATTATATATATATATATATATATATATATATATATATATATATATATATATATATATATATATAGTGTATATCCAGGTCACATAGGCTTACAGGTTCGACACAACTTTTATCTTCCATTAAAGATAGCTCTTTTATTTAGCAAATAGAGTGAACAGCACACGTGGCTCATCTTATCTGACAGTCAGGACGTGCCAGGAGAATGACCCCCACTGCTCTATGCCTGCCAATAGGGCGCTGGCAGGGCACGCCCCCCTCTCACAGCAAAAGCAGTGACAATGGCAAGCAGGTGACAAGCAAAAAATTATTTTGTTTTGGAACACCCGCACCTGTATAATAAAATATATACGGTACAATGCTGATTTATGTTTTCTTTTTTGACTGCTTTTCTAAGTTCTTTCTTTGCTTCACAAGCCTCACATTGCTTTTCTTGGATCATAATACTTTTACATTTTAGAGGGATTAGGTGGAAATTTTCTCAACAACTCACAAAAAAGAAATGAAAAAGTGGATTGTCTTAATTCCTCTTATTTTCTTCTATTTGATCATGTTGTTAGAAAGCAGTTGTTGTACTTTTCTCTGATAAGTGGCACACTTAACAATTTAACTTTCATTCACAGTATAAGCAGTGCTGAATAGACCATGCTGCCCAGATCAACATACTGTGCTGTCTAGGGTTATCAGTCAGTCATCAGCATTGTCAGCATTTTTTCCCCATCTCCAGCTCAAATTAACTTCGCTGTTAGTTCCACTGTTACATTCTTTTCAGTTATAACTACTCGTTAAATACCCCCTGCTCACGTTATTTCCTCCTCCCTTGCTGCGTACAAATCCCATGCCATCTCTGCTTTTCTTTATTCTTTTTTTTTTTAGCTCTGATGAGTCGCTGCTCACTTTCACTTGCATTTTTTTTTGTAATGCTAATAAGGTCAGAGCTGACCTGTTCCACTATGCCTGTCAGCTTGCATATTTTAATCCTTAAACCGTTACAGTAGCCACTTTTGTTTCCTCATTTTATGGTGGATCCCTCTCCCTTTACAAAAACGGTGCATTGTATAAAAGAATTCCCAAGCATGTCTGCACCTATCTACTTCTTCCCAAGGGGCCTCCTAGCCTGAAGAAAAAGCCTGTTCTGGTAAGTATTCCCAGTGGTGTATTATAATGGACTTCTTGTTTGGCATCTACATACTATTATGCAAGATACAAACCCATTATCTGACTTATTCTTCCCTCGCTGCATGATATCGCAGAGAGCCCATGGGGGCAACAAGAGTCCACTCATTCGTCTTTTAATATGCCAGGAGCTTTTCTACATGATTCTATTTGTGTCCACTTAGACTGAAACCACAGGTTAATCCCTTTAGTCTGAACAATCCTTGATGCCATCCTCGACTTTAACTTTTGGGAGTTTCTGTTTGATTGATGTTGCAGCTTAGTATAAAGCCATCCACCACAGATGCAACAGATTTGCTTGAAAACTAATGAACTGCGTAAAACTGTTTACCTTCCCCAGTGCTTCCTGGTTTCAGTTTCTCTTGAGCTATTCATCTAAACTCATCTGTATTACTTTTGATCCTTCCTGTATACTTGAAGTTATTACTCTACACATCTACAGTATATGGTCCTCCAGCTACCTCCCTTCGTAGCATTCCATGTTCAGTTAGTAAACACCTTTGTACAACTAACAATCGCATTCCTTAATGCTACACAGTAGGACCTCAACCTTCCCCTTTTCCTTGCCTTTTCCTGAGAATGTCTTTTGACATTAAAGCGTATAGTAAATGTGTAGCATTAATAGACTGAATTCTGGCTTTTTACAAACAAACCAAAAAGTGATGTATGAAAACATAGGTTGAACAGTATTAGTGAGGGTTAATTATTTGGTCAAAAAGATAGATGTCAATTGGGTTATATTAAGGACTATACATGTTTGAATGGTGGAGTTTACGTGTATGCTAACCTTACTCGAGACAATTTGCTCAAGCCAAAGATGAAATCACCCTATCCCTTAGTGGTCTTAGTTTATTGCACTTGGGAAGAGCAGCTGTTAACCCAACGTGATACAAATGAAGGGGAAAGGATCCAATTCATATGCAAATTAGCCATGCGTACAGTACTCCTGCTGTTCTCACATGAAAATGCCAGAAAGGGTGGTTTACATGCAAAGAGAACAATACTCAAGAAACTTGCATCTGTGGCTTGCGTATAGCTATGGCTTGTGTCTTGTGTCTGGTTGTTTAATACTTTGTTTTACTGCTCTTGCCCAGATTGTTTTTCACATGTCATTGGTGGAGAATATAATGTCGTTAGCTGTGAATATAATTTCAACTAATTATCTCCTGTTTCGTTATTTGAAATATACAACTGCGTAATTAACTCACCAGGTATATAAAATGAAGCATATACCTTGTTTTGTATCCCTCTTTCACCGATCAAGTGGCTGGAGTGTGTCACCTGGGAAACAGTTTTGTGTCACCTGGGAAACATCCAGATCATAGTAGATCTTGTAAAGGAGGATATGCAGCCAGCAAGGATTTGCAGTGACACTGGAGAAAAGAGTAGCAATTGCACTGTATCAACTGGTATCATCTGCTGAATATAGGGTAGTTGGCAGTGTGTTTGTGGTGCTTAAGAGCGCAGTGCATTGCTAGCTGTACAGGTTTGCCAACTCAGTTATTCAGAGGCACCGCAACACATACATTGTCTGCCAATGAATCTGAGGTAAAACATATTGCTCTGCGCATCAGCGAAAATCATGGCTTGCCCAAAGTAATGGGTATGATTGATGTTTCCCACATTCCCATCAAGGCACCACAGCATTGTCTGAGAGATTACCTCAACAGGAAGTACTGGGCATCTTACATTCTCCAAGCTGTAGCTGATAACGATGGCAGGTAACTATCATGATTACTTTATTTATAAAGTAGAAAACCCTATAACGTGATTACATAATGTGTCACAATACAGCTACTTAAATAATTTGAAACATCACTTTATTTCAAAGGTTCAGAGAAAGGTTCTTGTGGTATGCCAGGGTCCATGCATGATGATGTGGCTTTCTGTTCATCGGGACTATACAGGAATCAAGACGCACTTCCACAGGTTAGTATTTTCAAGTTACATATGTAGGTTATTCTTTAAGCGAAATGATTCTGTTATATGCACATTGAAAGATATTTAGTTTTCTTTACAAGCGTTTGTGTGTAACGCTGAAGTTTCCATATAAGCGCTAGATGTTTGTATAGTTTGTGGCATGCCATAATTGACTAACAATACAATTAAATCCAGTTTGCACAACTTTCACATCCTTATAGTAATCTGTAATTTGCTTTCTTTTAGGCAATACAGCACATAGGGAATCAGGTTGTCCCTTTGTGTATTGTTGGTGATGCTGCACACCCTCTTCTCCTGTGGTTAATGAAACCTTACCCCTCCTGACGACTGAAACCTGCAGAGGAAGCCTTCAACACCACGCTTGGGCAGGCACGGGTCATAGTGGAACAGGCCTTTTTGGCACTTGAAAGGGAGATGGTGGATACTGCTCAAACGCACTGAAGTGATCTATGAGTTTGTACCCAAAATTACCACTGCCTGTTGTATCCACCATAACCATTGTCTGGACCAAAAGGAGGTTTTCAGAAATCTGTGGCTGATACCTAGAGACAAGCAGAGGAAAAATTACCTCAGCCATTTTTTTTTTTTAAATTACTGCATTTTGTTCTGTGTAAATGATAAATAAAACATGTTTAATTACAATTTTATTGTCTCATTTATTTACATTACAGATTAGTATTTTACATTAAAGCTTACTGTGGGGCAGGTGCTCCTCCCCTGGTGCCGACGCCTCTCTTTGGAGGGCGTCCTGGACGATGGTTAGATCGTCCCCTGGCAATCATGCTTTGTTCTCTGCCAGGAGAATTGGATCCGTGCCAGCATCTACAGTAGGTGCCAGTCCCACAGCTTCAGCAACGCTGTGCAGGAATCCAGAGAACACCGCTACGGTCTCCTGATACTGCTGCTGCTGCTGCTGCCTCATCCATGCATGCTGGAAAAGCGTATGTTGGCTTGCAACTGTGGCTTGCATATGACGCTGCATCAGTTGCATTTCCAGGAGACTGGACTGCCTGTTCTCGGCTGCCGTTATGCTTCCTGACACACGAGCATTGCGAGGTCCTGGACACCCACACACAGAAATTAGTAATATGCATTGTTGATGTCACACACAATTCGTTGTGTAACTCTTGTAAAATAAATGTATGATTTAGTATACTAATAGATAAAAAACATACTTTTTGACCCCAAGTATACTACTTTAATCCAAACAGAAATAAAAACTCTGCCACAGGTGGTTGTGGGTGTGGAGTTTGAGCCTCCGCTCCTCTTGCCTCAGTTTCCTCTTCTCGACGCTCCACATGTGTTACATCTGAATCAGGGAATTCGCCATGCTCAGCTGCAGTGCTGTATTAGAGGTTGAGGCTGTAAGATACAGGGTTAGCATTGGTGGAGTATTGTTACCGCAGTAACACACAAATGACCAATTACTTTTAAAGTATCAGTAATGTAAGTTATGTGGTGTGACAGGCTGGCGTTAGTGGTGGTGATGTCAGAAACAGGAAATGAAACAGAGTGGTGAGTGAGTTGAGGTGAAGGCAATGTTGCAGGGTAGAATGAACAGGCAGACAACGATTTACAGGTGCAAGGGTGTTTATTAAATTAATAATGTCCAGATAGAGGCTAAGCAAACAACTGTAAATAATAATACTGGAGTGATACAGCAGCCTGTATCACTCAGTATTTATAATCCCTGGGTTTGACCCGTAATCAAAAGTCCAGTCCTGCACACCGAAACATAACGTGGTGCAGACAGTTCTCTGTGAACAAAGGGAAAGTGCCAGTGATACTGGCTGAATAGCGACAGCTCTGGATTGTGCTAGTAGTCCAGAAATAACAAACAGTTTTACTTCCACCGACAAACAAACACAACACTTATGTTTTTCTTTATTTTACTCTCCTTCTCCACACCAGTTCTCCACTCACCAAACACACAACCCCAAGTGAGTGCTTTGTGCATCTATATATACAATTGTGCTGGGATTCTATTACCAATTAATTATTCAGTTGAATCCCTGCGCTTGAACTAATCTGTGCACTCCCGTGCTCACATATCACTTTTACACGTGAAGTGATTTGTGCCACCCTCGGTCTAAATACAAATTACATTTTTAAAACACTCGTGCTCAGAACCCATTATATCCTGTGCACGAACTACAATACCCCAACATTAACAAAAACATGCAACACACAAATACACACGGGCGGGGCACATTGCCACATATGGGTTTACCTTCGTCAGCGCAACGGAATGGTGCTTCAGACACTGCTTGCTGGGAGGTGTCGATCAGCTTGCCAGTTGCCACTGGCCGCTGCCCAAGTAAGCAGTCCATCTCCTTGCCCGTTCTTTCTGATGGGACTGCTTGAGCTTGTTGAATTTCTCCCTGGCTTACACGACTGTCCGCTGTATTCTCTGTGCAGCGAGGGCATCAACAACCTGTTTGTAGACCTGTTGATTGAGCCGTTTGGGTTGATCAAGTTGCCCCATCACATGCAGGTGTCATATTCGACTGATTAATGACCAATCTCCTCCTCGCTCCTGCGAAGCTGAGGGAGCCTAGCACGCTTCAGATACCGCTGGCATAAGTAATGGAATGCAGTCACACACATTAACAGCTCAATTGATCGCTGTCTATAACCATAGTTTGTGCAGCAAGGGTATTCGGAGATCTTTACACATGCAGTTCATGGAACAAGTGTGTTTACACAGACCTGTGTAACCTTAGTTAGGAATAGAATACGATGTAAAGTATTGAACAAGTGCACAACAGTCCCACAACAATATAGAGAGCATAAGAAGAAGAAGAAGAAGAAGAAGAAGAAGAAGAAGAAGAAGAAGAAGAAGAAGCTAACACCTGTCTGTATTACCATTAACATGAAATACACCATTGCTAACCATAAAACCGCCCATCAGCAACTTGCATTCCGATATCTTGAAACCAACACTAACTGATCTGTTCTCTTCCACTAAGGATATACGATTATCTCATTCTCTTTTGTAATTTTTTCGGCATTTTCTCGTGTTTTTTCTGACCCTGTCCTTCTCTGTGGCCGTTTTTTTGGCTGCAAACCTGATACCTCAGTTTTTCACCCAAACATGCATACACATCATCACTTCACGAGTCAATAACACTGCATGTAAACTCCACCAATGAAGCAATGCCAATGAGTTGCAAATCCCTGTGCAGTTAACTAGTTGTTATGATTTCGTAACTGTATGTCATTGAGGAAGTTGCGGAAGAATGATTGATTCCCAACTCCACGTCACCTTGCCAAACAGTAGCTTTTGTTTTCCAGAGCACACAAGGGGTAGTTCAGGACCCTGAAAAATCTGACAAATTGCTATAAAATATCTTTCATTGAGAATAATCTGTCGCAGTTATTCTATGTGTATCGTTAGAATACAGTACACATTTAAATTCCGTCATTAAGATAAGGTCCTAATAGTTGCTGATGACTTTAAAACCATTGGGCTACAGTATTTTTTTTGTGGGGTTTTTTTGTGTTTTTTTTTTTTACAGCATACAGTTTATTTTTAGGCAAGTAAAGTAAATCTCCTTTTTAGTTTATGATGAGTAATATCCCTTTCAAAATAACCTTCAACGGCAATGCTGTACTAAGGGGAAATGGTAGAAAAAGGTAGCAAAAATGACACATCTGTACGTGGAATGATACCTACCAACATAAACTTATAATAGTACCAAATCCATACTGTTGCTATTGTTGGGGATGCTGTGGTCTGCTCGGGGTTACACAAGGGTTTCATCAGGGTGATATTTTCATAAGGGGTATCCAACTTCCTTAAGAGACTGGTAACACTTTATAACATATTTATAACACAAATTGAATTCATTATGAATCTAAATAACAAAAGAAAAATGCTTTAGAAAAAATATATAAAACATGCTATTCAGATATTCTGTTAAATTATTATTATACATGAATGACATGAACATGCTATCTGTTTTCATTGTCTAAATATAATGAAAACCAACCTTGACAAAAAAAAAAAAATAGTTATTTGGTTTGGTTTAGCCTATTCTTTGAAAAAACATTAAAAAGTTAGACATATACTAGTATTTCTCTTTATTCATTTTTAGTAGTAAGTGTCCCGCGGAAGCGAGGCTTGAACATGAAGCCTGTCATAAAGGACAAAGGACTTGTAAGTGCAACTTACCTATTCCAGTACAGAGTGATGAAGTTCATAAACTTGTCAAAATTGAAGGAAGGAAGTACAACAAATATTCATTAAAAATGTCCTTGAGGGAACACTATCAGTACCTTAATCTGAATGCACTGTGTCTATAATTCCATTGAGTAGAAAGCATTCTTTGAAAGTCTGTCTTAGAAAATTTAAATATATGACACCTGGGTGTTGAAATAATATGAAACTTGTGATGCGAATATGTGAATTTGAATTAATTTAGACGTGGCTTCATTTCCTTGAAGGGATTTTAATAGGTGCATTTCACAGAATTCTTTGTTTATAATGCCTACTGACCCCTGATTTCCCATGGTAACTGTCTTGTATAATTTACCTATCCTATGCATTTATAAAAAATAAAAAATTCTGAAGCAAAAATCTAACTGTTCATGTTCCAAAACTATCAAGAAACGACGAAGGTGTACAATATGTTGAAGCTCTTATTTTAATTGAATTATTTATTTACTTTGCAGTTTTGTAACATCAACATTTTGATTTTTAATAGTGTTACTGTAGTGGTAAATGCTTTGTAAAACAAGACCTACGTATTGTATATTACAGTTAAAATGACAATAAAAAGTGACACCCTGAATATCTGATATTCGAATATTTGAATATCTGAATTCATATTATTAGTATTGTTAGTATTATAATTATACTAATTTATGTAATCACAATGTAGAATCTCATAATATTTGGCAGCATTTATATATAAAAAAAACTAGGACGTTTATTTTATGGTAAGCTTATTTTTAAAGATACCTATTACTAAAATACATTACAATCTCCATACTTCTGCAGGGAGTTGAACCAATGTGTATCTAGGGAATCTTTTAAGGTTAAGGGTTTAGATTAGGCTAAGCAGTTATTTATTAAAATACTGGTATCCCTATTACTTGAAACATGACTCAGAAACCTCCTGGGGTAACTCTGAACATGATTCTAGTTCGAGTTTATCAATTTCTATACACTTGGGTAAAATCCATTAGGTTTTGGATGAATAAAATATTTTGAAAAGCTATTTAATGTATTGTAGTAACAAATTAAAGACATTGTCAGTTATGGTCACTTGTGTGTTAGATATCTTATATGATACCTGGTGTTAGTGAACCACCACAGGTCATATTCACGCATTATGCTTATGTTCAGAATACTCGAGCAGCCCTGTACGTTTAGTTGTTTATTTTTAGAACAGAGTTTCCCCCTCCACCCATGTTATTTTGTATTTGCTTATTTATTTATTGTGTTTGTTTATATGTGACGTCGAAGCACTGTGTGTTTTGTGGCTGTGTTAATGTGTGGCTGTCGGCTAGTGCATTGGTAAACTAAACTTAATAAACTCATGCAGATTGTGGCCGAGGGGGTAATAGAATAATTACAAACTAGTTAAACCCCTTGGCCACTGTATTTAAGCCTGCAGCTCTCCCTGCTGTAGGTGGGGTGTTCGAGAGGCGGAACGAGGGTGGAAAGAGAAAACAAAACTAAAAACGCTTAAAGGATCCGTGAAGGCTACTGCCCAGCTGGACCTTAACAGTTATTATTTGTGCTCTGTGAACAAGTGTGTTTTTGTTTAAATATTTTATTTAAATATAAATGGCGCACGTCGCGTTTTGTTGAAACTGCAGCTACCTGACCTGTGTGTGCTTTCTTCTGGTCTGATGTCTGGTCTGACGTCGGGTTGGATAGCAAAGTTCGATACACAAAGAAGGTTTTCATACAAATAGGGTCTTACAGCTGGCAGAGTAGTCCAAACAATCCAAGTCTTTCACAGGTATCCAATAATTCTCAGTTCAGAAATTCTCCTCTCCCCGCACTGATCCAGCAAAGTTGTCTCACCTCCAAACACACACACATCTTAATGAGGTTTTAGCTGACCCTTAAATACAGATGGCTGGGGGTTTGATTGCCCCATCATGACCCATTAACAACACATTAGCACTCCATAACATTCCTCCCAAGGCAACTGTGTCCAGGCAGTTTCTCCATCGGCCATTTTGTGACTTTGTTGGCCATTTTGTGCGAGGACAAAACTCAACAAAATGTCCGCACATACAGTGGGTTGCGAAAGTATTGACCCCCCTTGGAATTTTTCCTATTTTGTTGCCTTACAACCTGGAATTAAAATTGATTTTTATTTGGATTTCATGTAATGGACATACACAAAATAGTCCAAATTGGTGAAGTGAAATGAAAAAAATAACTTGTTTCAAACAATTCTAAAAAATAAATAACGGAAAAGTGGTGCGTGCATATGTATTCATCCCCTTTGCTAATAAGCCTCTAAATAAGATCTGGTGCAACCAATTACCTTCAGAAGTCACATAATTAGTTAAATAAAGTCCACCTAAGTGTCACATGATCTGTCACATGATTTCAGTATATATACACCTGTTCTGAAAAGCCCCAGAGTCTGCAACACCACTAAGCAAGGGGCACCACCAAGCAAGCGGCACCATGAAGACCAAGGAGCTCTCCAAACAGGTCAGGGACAAAGTTGTGGAGAAGTACAGATCAGGGTTGGGTTATAAAAAAATATCCAATACTTTGAACATCCCACGGAGCACCATTAAAGCCATTATTAAAAAATGGAAAGAATATGGCACCACAACAAACCTGGCAAGAGAGGGCCGCCCACCAAAACTTACAGACCAGGCAAGGAGGGCATTAATCAGAGAGGCAACAAAGAGACCAAAGATAACCCTGAAGGAGCTGCAAAGCTCCACAGCGGAGACTGGAGTATCTGTCCATAGGACCACTTTAAGCCGTACACTCCACAGAGCTGGGCTTTATGGAAGAGTGGCCAGAAAAAAGCCATTGCTTAAAGAAAATAATAAGCAAACACGTTTGGTGTTCGCCAAAAGGCATGTGGGAGACTCCCCAAACATATGGAAGAAGGTACACCTTCCCCCAGTGAAGCATGGTGGTAGTAGCATCATGCTGTGGGGATGTTTTTCATCAGCAGGGACTGGGAAACTGGTCAGAATTTAATGAATGATGGATGGCGCTGAATACAGGGAAATTCTTGAGGGAAACCTGTTTAAGTCTTCCAGAGATTTGAGACTGGGACGGAGGTTCACCTTCCAGCAGGACAATGACCCTAAGCATACTGCTAAAGCAACACTCGAGTGGTTTAAGGGGAAACATTTAAATGTCTTGGAATGGCCTAGTCAAAGCCCAGACCTCAATCCAATTGCGAATCTGTGGTATGACTTGAAGATTGTTGTACACCAGCGGAACCCATCCAACTCGAAGGAGCTGGAGCAGTTTTGCCCTGAAGAATGGGCAAAAATCCCAGTGGCTAGATGTGCCAAGCTTATAGATACATACCCCAAGAGACTTGCAGCTGTAATTGCTGCAAAAGGTGGCTCTACAAAGTATTGATTTTGGGGAGGTGAATACTTATGCACGCTCAAGTTTTCTGTTTTTTTGTCTTATTTCTTGTTTGTTTCACAATAAAAAATATTTTGCATCTTCAAAGTGGTAGGCATGTTGTGTAAATCAAATGATACAGACCCCCAAAAAATCCATTTTAATTCCAGGTTGTAAGGCAACAAAATAGGAAAAATGCCAAGGGGGGTCAATACTTTCGCAAGCCACTGTACCTCGCATTGATTACCTGGATATAATATGAAGAAGAATGGTCAAATATTGCCAACTCTAGGTGTACAAAATTGGTAGAGACTTATCCCAACAGACTCACAGTTGTAATTGCTGCCAAAGGTGCTTCCACCAAATATTAACTCAGGGGGGTGGAGACTTATCCAATTATGATCTTTCAGTTTTGTATTTAACATATAATTTTTTTTCTCAATTTCAAATTACCTGACCCTACCCAGGTAATGAGTTATTAATTTCAGAATTTAAAGAAAATTTAGAAAATATGACAATACAGTTGTAAGCGTGGGTCTCTGGTCGGCATAATAAAGACAACGTTAAAATAAGCTTTGTATTAAGCCTTTTCTTAACTGGCAGTATATTAGTGTTTTACAGAAAACAAGAACACACAGCAAGTGTCAGGTACCCATCAATAGTAATAACTGGTGACTATTCTTCTCAGGAACTAAATAAGAAAGAAAACAACATAACAACATCCTGTTGGTAGTTATCAGTGGTAACTCTGTGATCCATTAATAATAACTGTGTGGCTTCCAATACGGAATGCTTTATCTACAGTTAGTGCGCAGTTATAGTTTCTTACCAAAAACAAAACAAGTAGCCTTTATTTAAAAATAAATAAGCAAATAAATAAAATAAAAATAAAATAATATGGAGCATATTAAGTGTGCTTCCTCCTTTAAATTAAATATTTCCTTGGCAGAGTTTGCAAATTCCGTTTTCTCCTGTTTGATAAAGAAATTATTATTATGTTTCCAGTACTGAAAAAGGTTACACAAGTCTACAGATCTGAAAGAACTAAAATATATGTGTACTATATAGTATTTCAATATGTATCATGCACTTAGAACATTAATATATGTGATTTTTTTGTTTTTTTTAATCATTACCTAAAAAAGACCCGGGTATTTCATAGCGGGTGCCCGGTTCTGGATTTTCTACTTGTGCCGATTTCTCTCTCTCTCTCTCTCTCTCTCTCTCTCTCTCTCTGAGGTTTGTGGGATTGTGGGAGGAGCTTGTGAGGTGTTTGAGGAAGCTGGATGTTTGTAGGAGGAAGGTTTGTTCGGATTGAGTTAATCCTTTTAATTATTTAAAAATAAATAAATAAATATTCTTTCTTTATTAAATTATTTGTGAGTGCGGGAGGGCTGACTCAGCCTCGGCAATGGGGTCTCATTCAGGGGGAGCGGCAGGTTTGACTCGCAGGCATGGCTGTTGCTGTGATCCCGACAGTGCTGTATCGGTGGAGGAATGTTTGCTCGCTGTGAGTGAGGTAGTTGGAGAAGATAAAATAAGATCAGCATCACGTATGAACAAACGATTAGTTATTTTCTTTTAGTGATACTCAAGATATAGACACATTGGTTCAGGATGGGTTTGTGCTGAAAGGGAGTCTGGTGATGGTGTCCCTGTTAGCTACCCCAATAACTAAAATCACTCTGTCCAATGTCCCACCGTTTTTTAAAAAATGAACTGTTACAAAAAGAACTAATGAGATACGGGAAGTTAATGTCTCTGATTCGGTTTGTACCTTTGGGATGTAAGGATCCCAAATTAAAACATGTATTCTCTTTTAGAAGGCAGGTTTTTTTGTTATTAAATAAGCCCAATGAAGAAATCGATGTAGCTTGGACCTTCAATATAGAAGGGAGTCATTGTGTAGTTATTGTGAGAAATGACACATTACATTGTTTTAAATGTGGAGCTCATGGGCATCAATGGAAAAACTGCCCGGTAAGAGAGAATGAGGGTGTACAGGATGGACAGGGTGGGACTGGTGGGGAGGCTGTCAGGGATGATCGGGGAGAGCAAGAGGATGAGCCGCTGCAGTCAGAGATGTCTGCGGGACCGAGTGAGCAGGCAGAGTCTGCAGTACAGTTAACAGGAAAAGAAAACAAGGACAGAGATACTGCTGACAATCAAGGTTTTATTATGGTTGAAAAATGGAAAAGAAATAAAAAAATGATAAAACTGTTAAGAAAATGAGAGCGTGTTGGAGCGGCGCTCTGGAGCAGTCTCCTTGGATCTTGGGCTGGCTCAACACACCCGCTTTAAAGCGGGTGGTGGTGGGGTTGTGCCTGGGTCTGATAGGAGACTGAGGTCCGGATTGGGTGGCCACGGCACTGTGGGAGTGGAATCCCGTGTTGTGGGGGCTCCTAATTTGAACCCTGGGGAGAGTCGTGGTAGCTCTGGTACTCAACCTGGGATTGCATGTGCCCCTGTTCAGAGGGAGAGGATCAAAGCGCTGAGTCTCTACTTGGCGCAGCTGTGAATCTGTCTCTGGCCAACTCACCGCAATCAGCAGCAGTCGAAGAGGGAGAAGAAAAATTGAAAACTGCAACAGCGGTGGAGAACGACAGCAACGATGAGTATGAGGAGGGGATGGACAAGGCAGAAGAAGGAGAGGCCTCAGACTCTTCGCTTTTCTCTAACATTCCTGACAGCCAAACTGCCAAGAAAAAGTTGTACTCGGCAAATGAAATAGGTGAGTTTCTGGATGTTTCTAAAGGTAGGAGAGGCATTGATATAAAACAGACCTTTCCACATTTAAAACTGTTTTTGACCTCGGCGCATATAGCTCTTAAAAAAGCTACAATAAAAGAAATAGATCAGCCAAAGCGGTATAGACTTAACAAAATAATGCAAACGATAAGGAAAATGTTGAATCAGAAAATTAAAATGTAATGTTTCTAATGGATACGTTTTATAAAAAATATATATTGTTTACTGTTTGTTTATTCTTGGTTGTTTTAAATCTTTTAGCCCTCATGGATACGATTAATTTTATTTCTTTTAATATAAATGGTTGTAGACAAAATTTTAACAGAGCACAATTATTTGAATTTTTAGAACAAAAGCGGGTGGGAGTGGCTATTTTTCAAGAGGGGCACAGAGATCTAGATAACGAGGCTAGATGGTTGTCTGAATGGAGAGGGAGGTGTGTGCTGAGCCATGGATCAAATAATAATGCAGGGGTGATGGTGTTCTTTCGATCAGACATGGAAATTAATATTTTAGAAATTAAAGAGATC
The DNA here is from genome assembly GCF_017654505.1 of Polyodon spathula. Classification (NCBI taxonomy): domain Eukaryota; kingdom Metazoa; phylum Chordata; class Actinopteri; order Acipenseriformes; family Polyodontidae; genus Polyodon; species Polyodon spathula. The sequence goes on from NC_054547.1 coordinate 17,658,557, forward strand.
ATTAGAGAGTAGATGATAAAAGTAAGAGCTGAGATAGGAGGCAGCATTTGTGTTTTTATTAATGTTTCTGTTCCCAATACAGGAAGAGATAGGATTTTATTTTTTAATATTCTAAAGGAAAATCTTGTAACAATTAATGATGATATTTTGATTTTAGGGGGTGATTTTAACTGCACAGAAGCTTTTAATAATGATAGGACCAGTGTTGAACCTCATCCCCCTTCAGCGACAGAGTTGGCTGCAATTTTAAAATCCAATGACTTGGTTGACGTTTGGAGGCGTTTGCATTCCACCACTCGACAGTACACGTGGTCACATTGCATCTCTCACCATATAGTCAGAGCTAGATTAGACAGGATATGCAGTACTGTGCAAAAGTTTTAGGCAGGTGTGAAAAAACGCTGTAAAGTAAGAATGCTTTCAAAAATAGACATGTTAATAGATTATATTTATCAATTAACAAAATGCAAAGTGAGTGAACAGAAGAAAAATCTACATCAAATCCGTATTTGGTGTGACCACCGTTTGCCTTCAAAACAGCATCAATTCTTCTAGGTACACTTGCACAAAGTCAGGGATTTTGTAGGCTTATAGTCAAGTGTAATATTAAACAATTATACCAAACAGGTGCTAATGATCATCAATTCAATATGTAGGTTGAAACATTCATTAACTGAAACAGAAACAGCTGTGTAGGAGGAATAAAACTAGGTGAGGAACAGCCAAACTCAGCTAAAAAGGTGAGGTTGCTGAAGACAGTTTACTGTCAAAAGTCTGAGCACAGCAACAAGACACAAGGTAGTTATACTGCATCAGCAAGGTCTCTCCCAGGCAGAAATTTCAAGGCAGACAGGGGTTTCCAGATGTGCTGTCCAAGCTCTTTTGAAGAAGCACAAAGAAACAGGCAACATTGAGGACCGTAGACGCAGTGGTCGTCCAAGGAAACTTACTGCAGCAGATGAAAGACACATCATGCTTACTTCCCTTCGCAATCGGAAGATGTCCAGCAATGCCATCAGCTCAGAATTGGCAGAAAACAGTGGGACCCTGGTACACCCATCTACTGTTCAGAGAAGTCTGGTCAGAAGTGGCCTTTATGGAAGACTTGTGGCCAAAAAGCCATACCTCCGACATGGAAACAAGGCCAAGCGACTCAACTATGCACGAAAACACAGGAACTGGGGTGCAGAAAAATGGCAGCAGGTGCTCTGGACTGATGAGTCAAAATTTGAAATATTTGGCTGTAGCAGAAGGCAGTTTGTTCGCCGAAAGGCTGGAGAGAGGTACACGAATGAGCGTCTGCAGGCAACAATGAAGCATGGTGGAGGTTCCTTGCAAGTTTGGGGCTGCCTTTCTGCAAATGGAGTTGTGGATTTGGTCAGAATTAATGGTCTCCTCAATGCTGAGAAGTACAGGCAGATACTTATCCATCATGCAATACCATCAGGGAGGCATCTGATTGGACCCAAATTTATTCTGCAGCATGACAATGACCCCAACATACAACGAAAGTCATTATGAACTTTCTTCAGCATAAAGAAGAACAAGGAGTCCTGGAAGTGATGGTATGTCCCCCACAGAGCCCTGATCTCAACATCAACGAGTCTGTCTGGGATTACATGAAGAGAGAGAAGCAACTGAGGCTGCCTAAATCCACAGAAGAACTGTGGTTAGTTCTCCAAGATGTTTGGGCCAACCTACCTGCCGAGTTCCTTCAAAAACTGTGTGCAAGTGTACCTAGAAGAATTGATACCATTTTGAAGGCAAAGGGTGGTCACACCAGGTATTGATTTAATGTAGATTTTTCTTCTGTTCACTCACTTTGCATTTAGTTAATTGATAAATATAAACTATTAACATGTCTATTTTTTTGAAAGCATTCTTACTTTACAACATTTTTTCACACCTGCCTAAAACTTTTGCACAGTACTGTATATACCCAGATGTCATCTTAATACATTTATAAGGGCAACAATAACACCGAATAGTTTATCTGATCATCACTGCATAATAATCACAGCAATTAAAAATAAAGAAATACATAGTGCACTATATCGGCACCTAAATGTTAAATTATTACAAGATGTTTGTTTCACAAAACAATTTCAAGATTTTTGGCAAAAATGGAAAGAACAGAAAAGTCAATTTAGAAATTTAAGGCAGTGGTGGGATATAGGGAAGACACAAATTAAGTTAATTGTCAGCAGTACACCACAGACGTAAACAAGTCATTGAATGCAGTCACGAGAGAGCTGGAGAGAGAAATCTTCCAGCTTGAAACTGAACAGAGCACAGCAGCACAGGAGATCCTGGGGGAGCGTAGAGAAGTTTTAAGCAGCCTGCTGGAGGAGAAAATGCGGGGGGCACAAGTGAGATCCAGGTTCATAGAGTTGAGGGATATGGATGCCCCTACAAGTTTCGTTTTTGGGTTGGAGAAGAAGAGAGCCAACAGTAAGCGGCTGCACTGTGTCCAGTTGCCGTGCGGCAACAAGCTGACAGGCCAGGAAGAGGTCAGCGAGGCGGCAGTGCGCTTTTATGAGGAGCTGTATGCCAGTGAGCCATGTGATCAGGTGGATATTAACACATTATTGGATGGGCTGCCCAGACTGAGCCAGGAAGAGCAGCATAGTTTGGATATGAAACTGTGTTTCCAGAAGTTAAACACTGCTGTCATGAAGCTGGCAAAAGGAAAAGCTCCAGGGATAGATGGACTGCAAGCTGAGTTCTACCAGCACTTTTGGAAAGACTTGGGACCAGACTTGTTTCTGGTGCTACAGGAAAGCCTGCAGGCAGGGGCATTGCATGGACAAGATAATTCATCCAGATCAGACTTATTGTATACCTAGGAGAGCAATTTTTGATAACATATTTTTAATAAGGGATTTTTTATCATTAGCCAAAAATGGTGATTTTAATGTGGGTCTGGTTTCCTTAGACCAGGAAAAAGCCTTTGACCACGTCGACCATTGCTACCTTTTTAAAACTCTGGAAGCCTTCGGGTTTGGCCATGGTTTTATTAAATGTATTATTATATAACAATGTTTGTTGTGTTTTAAAAATAAACAGTGGGTTGAGTAGACCGTATCCAGTGTGCAGAGGGATTAAGCAGGGCTGCTCCCTGTTGGGGTTGCTGTACGTCATCTCTACTAAGCCATTTCTGGCTCGGCTGAGGAGTAGGCTGGTGGGCTGGACAGTGCTCAACTTGGCCCCTGTGGCCACAGTAAGAGTGTCAGCCTATGCTGATGATATTGCTGTTTTTATCAGCAGTAATAGAGATGTTCAGGAATTGCAGCAGAGCTTTAATATTTTTCAGAGAGCATCATCAGCAAAGATAAATTGGGCCAAAAGTGATGCTTTTTTGTCAGGGAGCTGGCAGGAGTGCGGCCCTCCTTTATTGCCCCAAGTGTTGAGGTGGACGGGGATGAAGGTGCTGGGAGTGTGCCTTGGTACAGATAATTATATGGAGCAAAACTGGGAGGGGATGATAGAGAAGGTGAAGGCTCGATTTGATCGGTGGCGAGGGCTGCTTACTCAGCTGTCTTACAGAGGATGGGTTCTTGTGATGAATAATCTGGCTGCATCAATGTTATGGCACAGGTTGGTGTGTCTAGATCCACCGAGAAACCTAGTAGACAGCATTCAGAAGCTTTTGGTGGAGTTTTTTTCGGGAGGTAAGCACTGGCTAAGGTTGTCTGTCTTTTACCTGCCTCGTGAGGGTGGCAGCTTTTAGAATGCAGGCTTTGCAAAGACTCCTGTACACTGGGGAGGGAACCCACTGGAAGAGGTTAGCCAGGCTCTTTCTCAATAAAGTGGAGGGGTTGGGATATGGCATTCATTTGTTTTTGATTAACCACCTTGCTCTGGACAGATCTTCTCTACCCCCTTTTTATCACAGTGTTTTAAAGGTGTGGAACACTAAAAGTGCAGAGGGAGGAGAATATGACAGCTCGAAATCTCTTAGAAGAACCACTGTTTTTTAATTCTCTCATTTCAGCGCAGTGCCTTCAGTCTTAGCACTGCAGGGCAGTTTTGTAAAAGCAGGTCTTACTAGGTTAGGACAGCTTTTGGTGCCTGGACTATTTTGGTGGCTGAGTGCAGCTGAATTGAAAGGCATGCTGGACTGGCGATGTGAGAGGCAGGCAGCAAAGGTGCTGAGGGAGGTGAGGGGCTGTCTGTCTGCAAGGCTCAGGGAAGCTCTGGAAGATGGAGCAGGGCAGAGAGGAGAGGGACAAGACACTAAATTCCTGGAGCTGCTGGTGTCTCCTTTAGAGGGAGATGAGGAGCAAGGGGAGGAGGAAGAAAAAGGAAGGATTTTGACAATACACAAAATGAAACATCTAAACTTTAAAAATCTGGAAAGTAAAGATGTGTATAAATTATGCATAAAAATAGCCCACCGCAGAGAGTTAAAGGGGGTGGTAGATTCCAAATGGAGAGGCCACCTAGAACTAGGAGAAGAGGGGAATCCAGAATGGAGGGTACTGTATAAGTTACCTCTGGATAAAAGAGTAGGAGATCTTCAGTGGATACATGGTATACTAGCCACAGGTAGGCACCTTCATAAAATAGATCCCAGTATTAACTCAGAATGCGCTTTTTGTACAAAGGAAAAAACTGTGTTTCATGCATACAGTGAGTGTAAGAGGCTAGACTCAATGTTTCAACTCCTTAGCAGAATGTTAGAGATGCTGGGAGTTGAATAGACAAAGACTTTTTGGAGTCCCCTACAAGAGGAGGGATAGCAATGTATGTGTAATAGTTAACTTTCTTCTAGGGCAGGGAAAACTGGCCATTCTGAAGTCTCGGAAGAACAAGTTGGCAGGCTTAGGGCTGACTCAGGTGGACAGGCTGTTCAGAGTGATAGTGGTGAGCAGACTCAAGGTGGATTTCACCTATTTTAAATTGGTTCATGACTTAGAAGGGTTCCAGGTGTGTGAGAGAGGCAGTCTGTTCTCTGTGTGAGGAGGGGAGTCTTAATGTTTTTATTTAATTTTTTTTTAGTCTTATTTTTAGGAATTTAAAGTGTTGTATTTGATTTTAATACTGATGTGTTGGGGAGTTTCCCTAGAGTCAATATTGTTTTTTGTTTTTTGATAGATTCTTTCTTTTATAAATCTTAATAAAGGATTGTAAAAGTCAAAAGTCTCTCTCTCTCTCTCTCTCTCTCTCTCTCTCTCTCTCTCTCTCTCTCTCTCTCTCACTCTCTCTCTCTCTCTCTCACTCTCTCTCTCTCTGTATTACATATGCAAGTATCAACCAGTTTCTTGTTTTGCAATTAAATGTTATTATATTTTATACATTATTATTCTTTACAGTACAATCAGATACTATAGATAGATACCATGATTTTTAGAATATACCAGACAGCCAGTTTGGACATGCACATATGAGCAAGCTTGCATGACATCACATGTATAACGTTCTTATTTTCTATACTGCCCCAGTAGTGGATTGTAACAGGGAGAGATCTGTACTGACTCTGCTGGCGTGTTCACGAGCTGCAGGAAGAGGGCGACAGTTGCCCAACAACCTCCTGTGAGTCATGGCAGTGACACGGGGAGGTGGGAAAGTGAGTGTGTGGACTTTCCCCCTCTCTGAATGGCTGAGAGGCGGGTCTTGGGTGATTGTTGGTCCTATAAAATAACGCTCTGCTGTTTCCTCAGGTCTGCCCACTTAGACGTGCCAAGAGTGCGGAAGCTTTGATTCAGGACCGGGAATCAGCCGGGAGAAAAGAAAGATTCACAGCGAGACAGAGAGAGCTGGGAACCCTTGGGCAGACCCCGGCGTATTGTAAAAGAGCAGGCTAGATAGCCGACAGAATAGGACGGTGATCCGGGTCGTGCGGGTAGCGGTGACCAGGATAACGCTGCCGAGTGCAGCACCTTTTATTTGTAGTTTTATTACTGTTTTATTTTCCCTTGTTCTTTTCACCTTCTGTTTTCATTATTATTTCTTTGAGCACCTGCGAGTGCATTTGCTGTGTGTGTACCAGCTGTGGTATTTCCGTGGTGCTGTCTATCATCGTTGATAGGCAGCCCACGGTCAACAGTGCCCTCTGCCGGAGAAAAATAAGAACCGGTCTAAAATAAAACTGGGCACCTGTGTGGTGTTTCCAAGTACACCTGTCTGTCTCCTGGTCAGTGAATTACCCACACCCCTTCCACATGTATATATAGACTACTGTAACTCATGTATATTGTACTAATTGGATATATTTTTAAATCATGTATGGTACACAAATATTAAATAATTCAATCAACCACCAATTCACATGTAAAGGGAAGAAAACAAATAAACTGTTTTCTTTCTTTATCATTCTGGGCTTCTAGTTTTACACTAGGCCTTTGAGGCCTGGCTGTCAACGGGGGCAAACTGAAAGGAGAGAGAGGCCAAACTTTAAGTCACTCTGAAAAATCTCAAACCACAGCCATAGCCTTGTCCTTTTGCATTAGTAGCATTTGTTATCTTTTAACTTTTAAATCTCTCCTCTCCCCACCTGTTCTCCACTTACAAACACAACTCAGAGTGAGTGAAAACATATTGCTTTTATGCAACTATACCAAGACTCAATTGCAAATCAGTCATTCAATTGGAGGCTCGGTACAAATGCACGTGAATTAATTAAGTGCAATTTCCTGTGCTCACATATTATTCCATTCTACCAGCACGTGAAGTGCTGTGCAATCCTCATGCCTAAATACAAACATACATTTTAAATCACTTGTGTTACACAGACCCATTTATATCCCATGTACCAATACCAATAGCACCAACATTAACACATTACATCCATCATAAAACACTAATAAACACAAACGGGCAGGACACCCCACCACAATGCCTCACAGTTACCAAATGTATTTAATTATTCATGCATTATTTCCATTTCCATTGTTTTAGCATGCATTATATGACTTGTACGGGTTTGTGTGCTTTTCACGAACTCCTTGTGGCAAAGTGGTTGATTATGTGCAGGTACAGGTGATTAAAGAACAGACAGACAATTGTAATCCAGGTGAAAAGATTTGTTTTGGTTATTTTTAAGTTCAGTGTCTGATGGCAAAACAAACTAATAATAATGTAAACTAAGTAAATAATAATGGAGGTGAGTAATACAGTGGCATGTATTACTTAATTTATAATCCCTGTGTTGCCCCGCAAACAAACAAAAACACAACACTCACGGTTTTCAATACCAACACACTTTTACTGTCCTTCTGGGTATAACTCACTATAAACCAATGCGAAGGAACTGATTACTATTCTCCACCCTCCTTATATGCTCTCACGCATGACCCCTTGGTAAACGAATGCAGCTGCCTTTACAATCTGCGGCTGCTACATTGTTTATCTTCCAGGTCAATACGTTCTTGCAACAGAGTCTCGCCTTTTTCCAGACTGACCGACTTCCCGACCCGGGGAAAGAACTGTCAGGTCAGCCTGTCAAAAAACTCTGTCCTCGCTTAGTACCCTCACAGGTCGGGAGAGAGATTTACACAACCAAGGCTCATTGTATTTCTGTCACACTCCTAAAGAGATGAGGCATCTGATTATTTCATCTGATTTCATGTGTATGTAGGTGAGCACATTGTAACCTGCCCCTTCCCACCCAAACAACCCCCTGCCCTGAACACACACACACACACACACACACACACACACACATTTCGTACAGAAAGAAAAAATATGACTTGGGTTTGAGGAAATGTACAGGAAGATGTTGATTCTTTCATTGAAATTTGTTAGCGCTTGAGTTGGGGGAATAACACAGCAGTAAAAGGCAAAAACTTGTCTGTTTTTTTCAGGGAACACAAAAAAGGTACATCAAAAATACATAGCTGAAAGGACAGTGTTTTAAAATAAGTAGGCTTCCATTTAGATGTATTGTAGTTGGTTTTGTTGATACAGTACTATATTTTCAACAGAAGTAGTATTTTAATTCAGAATGATATGATTCTGAAAATGTCACTTGCCAAAAGATACAACACATGGAATGTAATACAGTACTTATTGTAGCATATATGTAAAATTACCCGTTAAAGACCCAACAGCAAAATTAAATCAAAATGTTACCCATGCACAGAACTGCTTAAAACGTAAAACTCTAACACCAGTTTCCAGAATTAAAACCGTATCCAAAGTCAGTATTTAAAATTACAGAATATAATGTTTGATAAGGCCCTAAAGTAATAGTTCACTTGCAAATGAAAATGCACAAAAGCAACTGAAGATCACTGTGACAGGGATGAGTGAGAGGTGATGTCAGGCCAGAAGCAGGAACCAAAACAAACACAGCACTGCAGCACAAAAGAAGCTGCGGCATCATTTATTTAAACGACAAAAAATAAAAAAGTTTTAACAAACAGAAACACTTGTTCACCAAGCGAAATAAAAGGTTCAAACACCAAAAAAAAACCTATAGGTCAGGCTAGGCAATTGCCTTCACTGTTCATATAGTTTTACTTTCTAACAATCCTCACGCTTGCTCACTCTCGTTCCTCTCCGAGTGCATAGGGCTGCAGGCTTATATGCAGGTGAAAGTGACAGTGACAGTGAAACGACAATACTAACAGACCACTGAGATGACTGACAGTGACCCCTAGCCATTCAGAGTGGAACAGGTACCCTGTTCTAAAATAAATAAACAATAACAAAATGCTACGGCATCATATATTTAATAAATACATAAATTATAATAAAACAAAACAGATACAAAAATAGCACACACTAAACCCAGGGGCGGAGGGGTACCCCATTCTAAAATAAATAAATAATACATTTTAAAATCATAATACAAAACAAATACATTTTGCAGCAGGGCTTTGCCTTGCCCCCTTTTCATGTGCAGGGCTTCTAGCCCTATCACAATTACAGATTTGAAAAAAAGAAGCATCACAGTATCTAAAACTGTTTAATGATTAACTTTTGCATTACCGCGCCTTGTCTTGTTCAGACTGATTTGCCATAACAGGAAAAGAAAAACGTGAGCTGTGACAGTTAAACAAGTCAATTGTAACATTGAAGAGGTTTGCTTTGTATCAGAAAACTGGTGACGGAGTCAGAAATTGCATTTGATGGATAAGTGCATTCCTACATATATATATATATATATATATATATATATATATATATATATATATAATATATATATATATATATATATATATATATATATATGGGGATTGATTTTATTCTTAATACAAGGATGGTAAAACAGGACTAACAAGTATCCGGGTAACGGATATCCGAGTGCTGACTGTAACAATTATATTAAACTTGGATATCTTGGGGGGGGGGAATGATCAGAATTTACAGTTTAAAGTATTGGAATTTTGTTAAACAGGTGTTCGTAATTCTTGAATACAGTGTTAAATAACTTGTGTTATCAAATTAAAACAAAAATTCAGTATTAGCATTGCAGTACCAAAACTAAATGGCATGCACATGTTTCCCACAGAACATATACTGAAAAAAAATTACAAAGTACAACAATGGGCCCTGCTGAAAATAGATGTTTCAAAACACTGGTACAGAATAAATGACATAAGTACCTTTCCACTGACCAGTTAGACATGAGTATTACAAGCAAATTGATTATGTCATGCTCAGTGTGAAGTAGGGTCAAGTTCTCATTTAAACAATGTGCATGTGGCGTGTGTTATTTCCTTACTGCCAAGAACGTAGATGCCCACATTCTTAGTTCTATGTGCAATTGCTGCCTGTGCATTTTAAACTATACTATAATCAGGGGTTCACATAACGTTTGACATTAGGTTTTCACGTGAGTACCAGCTGAAATGATTTAGTGCTCACCAGAATTAGGGGTCATCATCCAAGTTGTTGTCTAGCTCTGCCTTTCAAACATCAACACTTCCTTTCACCCCCGCTGAGTTTGGGAAGTGAAGCGTAAGTGAGCTTCCTAATGCTACTCCCTGTAACTGGATCCCTCTTATCTGAATGGATGGCTTAATAAAGATCCCTTCTATCATTCCTTGTTTCAAGTGACCATTAAAAGAAATTTATTGATCTTACGAATTGGAGTGGTTCCACCTACCGCTCTTTATTTTTTAATAAAAACTTGAAGCAGCCAATGATAGCGCTAGCAGGGAGGGACTATCGTTAAACTGGAACCTTGGCAGAGGTCATTGACAGAGCCCAGAGACCCTGAGTCTCCGTGAAAAAACCAGAGGCTAGGCAGGTATGGCTCACCTTGCAAGCGTGAGCACCCTCGCTGCCTTTATGAAAAATAATTTCCTGTTAAAAATGTACTGATGACACACCTTTGCGTCTTAAAGAACAATATGAAGGTCCACTTTTTGTACTGGTTCTCATGCATACCTGCATACCAGTTATGTGACCCCCTGACTATAATAAAACAATATTCTTAATGTTGTATTTACAGAAAATTGAGAATTATTTTATCTTTATTTGTTTTGCTTTTGGCTTTTAAGTTGTTTATTTAAGAATTGTATTCATCTTTTTTTTTATTTTGAAAAAAAGATTTGAAGTGTGCAAAGTGATTAAAATCATGCTGGCTTTACAAATAAAGTTGCTGCATTTCTTTTTAATGGCCAGGATCCTAAAACCAGATTTTTATGGGCTGCCGAAACTTCTGTTACTAACCTAAACTTTCAGGGTTTGTTAGTAGTTTATAGTGACTGAACGATAAACAATGAGCTGTACTGTATTATTTATTTATTTTAAGTCCTATGTCGGACCAGGTCCGACATTACAATTTTCTTTTTCCTGTCCGACATCATCAAAAAGACCTTTCAATGGCCGAAGGAGACCGATAAGAGCTGAGAAAAGCAAGAAAAAGGAGCGTGTCTGAGCAATAAACATAGCCCCTGCACCACAGACATAAACACAGACACAAACAAAGAAGATAGCTGCTTCCGCATCCAGCACTCAAAGAATATCAGGGGCATTTGCAGAGCTGAGATGTTATAGTTATAAAATAATGACTTGGATTGCATTATTGAGGTGTTTGGTGATAAAACGAGTGATCAGGAGAGGATTTATCAGTATGCATGATTATGAAGAGGTATGTGAAAAATACACCGAACAAGGGGTGGGATTTGGCTGGAGGTGGAGTATTGAGTGTCCTTTTGTGATGCAGTGCCTTATAAACCTTACACGTGCTGTTTAAAGTTCTTTTAAATAGTGCGTGTAGAATAAACAGCACGTGTGACAATAAGTTGGACCAGACGTGTCTGACAAGCGATGAATAAATGAACTGCAAAAGTTTAACTTAAAACATCTTTACTTAAGTTACGGGGGGAAGGGGCATTAAAAGACCAAAAAGATGCACCATGCTACATTACGTGTGGCCGACCCTGAGACAGGGGGAGGTATTTTAAAAGACAAGATGGATGCGCCCTGCTGAATGTAGCACGTTGTGGACCATAAGGTCACAGAGCACCGCCCCCTTTCCCACAGAGGAAGTATGTGATAGGCTCGCCCTGTGTAATAAGAGAACGACTACTTCGATTATTGGACAAAAACCAAGTCAGGCTGAAGGGGAGTCAACAATTGCTTACAAAGGTATAATTATCAAACATTGTAAAGTTTTGTCAGTTTTTTCATCTCTTTTGAATTGACTACGTGGAGATCCGTGTTTTCTGATACAAACACATCATGCACTGAGCTGTACCTAGGCCTTGTCCAAAGTCAGTCTGTAACACGTGCTTATATGATTGTATTGGAGTTATACCTTTCTTGTATATAAAGTGTTTTTGAATCAAAAAACATTGGTGTGCTTAATTTTTTCACTACAAAGACAATCAAAACCTGATAGCGCTATAGGTTGTATAGCTGTCTCATGGAAACTCCCAAATGTGTGGAAAACAGCTGTATGAAAAATTATTTTCCATTTCACAAATGCCAAATCTTTAGTGTTTGAAAAATGAACATTATCCTTTAACAACAGTAAAATTCTGTATTTGGATTGGCGGATTGGCAAAACAGCACAGCAATTTGCTTCATGGTGGACAAAGAACATGGTGTAATGAATATCCAACACCTGGTCAAATCTTTTGCTTTATCCAATGTACAATTTTTGTCCTGTGCTCATTACCTCTTCTCAGAAAAGAGTTTGTAAGTCCAGAATGATCCCCTTGTCTTTCCCTCTAATGTTACTATAGAAAGATATGGATCATATACAACTATGTATTGTGTAGTGTGATTAGAATACCCCCTTTTTCAGAAAAAATGAAAAAAATTTTAAATTATTATTATTAATATATATAATATATATATCTCATATATATATATAGAGAGAGAGAGAGAGAGAGAGAGAGAGAGAGAGAGAGAGAGAGAGAGAGAGAGAGACACACACACATACACACACTTTGGAAGTGTATACATGTTACTCCGAGATTATAAATGATACCTTCAAGCTTTCTAAGGAAACACCTATAGAGCTGACATTTTCAACATGTACTTATAAGCCCTCTTGACATAAATAAGGCATGACATTTTTAATTTGGAAAGGTAAAAAAATTATACTATATAATCACACTTTCTGTAAATATATCTGCTTCATATTTTCAGTTTACTCTTAAATTGCAGTCAGTGTCATATTGCATGTCCTTTAAAGTTATAGTAAATGTGCATATATTAAAATAAAGCACCATTGGACTCCAGAGGGAAGAAACAAATGGTTAGACATATATACTGTATTGAAGTAGTTAGAAATTAAATAATAATAGGCATTAGAAGTAAAGGTAAACTAAATTTAACTAAATGAAGAAGCAGTGCTAAAGGGATGACTAACGATGATAGTGTCATTAGAAGACCAGCAGATAAAGGCTCTGGGGTGGTAGTAATGAACAAAGATGATTATATAAAAGCAGTAGGGGCTGAATGGCAAAACATAAATACATATAAAGAAGTAAAAACTAATATAATATAATAATAATAATAATAATAATAGCAAAATAAAATAAGAGAAATTTGATTATGTAAAAATGGGTTTGTATCAAAAGAATTAAATTACATGATTCTGCAAAATTCAAGAACAGGTTTGGTTAGAGGTAACCCAGAACTGCACAAAGAAAAACACCCAGTGTGAATGATTGTAGCTCAATTGATAACCGAACAATTGTTTTTGCGGATATAACTGAACTGCATCTGCAACCACATGTTGAAAGCTTACCTAGCTATGTTAAAGATCACATTTTTTGAAAAGAGCTAATATAAAAGGTTAAACTTCCAGAGAATACCATCTTATTTCACATGTTCCCAGGCATGAAAATTTAGAAGAATCTAAAGAGGCAGTGGATTAAGATTTCCATTACCTGAGAGATGTTAAACTTCATGATGATTTGAACTCGGCTCTCGCCAAGATAAGCACCAACTAAGATGTAGCTTACAGTAAACTAATGTGATCCATCTGCATCGCCGTCCATTTGCGTTGTTTTTCATCTGATGATACAGATATCCTTCAGTTGGTGTTGATTGCTAAAGTGTAATGCTGACTCCAGGGATCAGCTTATTTTGCCTCCCCAGCACATCAGCACACACATCAGCTGCGATGCTGGCTCTGGGGATCAACCCAGTGCTGTCTCCCCAGCGCATCAGCATGACAACCGTCTGGACTGATCTAAGTAGGGTACATCTCTGGGGTCTTCAAGTGGGCACCTTCCGTCCTCGGTGTTTCATCGACTAGCCCACGACATCTCAAGAGGGCTCAACAGTGATTCTGGTGTCCCAGCATCATCCCCCTCCATCCCCCACTCAGCTCAGCCCAGCTTACTTACCCGTATATCAACGATGCTTTCTTTCTATTGTGCTTGAAATCCCTATCCAGAATCTTTCCGTCTCAACCACAGCCAGTTGCTGCTCCTTTCTGCTGCTTCAGATAAGTTCTTCACTGTGCGACGCAACTCTTGACCACTGAACCCGACATCTCTGAGAAACCGGATTGTAGAGTGTGCCACAAATCCTCGACAACCCACCTCCACTGGGTAAACTCGGATTCTCCATCTTCGCTGTTCCACTTCAGCAGCTAGTTGAGCATACCGAAGTTTCTTACTCTCATAAGCCTCATCCACAGCATCCTCCCATGGCACTGTTAACTACCAGGTGAACAAGACGTGCTGATCCAGACCACAAGACATTGACTGGTCGAAGGTTAGTGGTGGCAATCTCAGGTGGAAAAATAAGCCATTGACCAACATCTGCCAGCATCTTCCAGTCTCTAGCAGCTTCCAGGTGTCCTGGACGAACCTTACATCTTGTCAAAATGTTCCTTAATATTGCAGGTGATGAACACAAAGGACATGAGGGATCCTCACCCACCCAGAGGTTTAGGTTCTGTGGTGATGGGAGAACATCATATGTTGTTCTGTTCCATTGTACATAGGTCTTGCCAGCCGATCTTGTGTGGTTCCACACTCTCCCATGTCATGCATTCTCCCTGCTTGGCCTGGGAAACGGCCTTTACACACCTGATCCTCTCCTCCTGGTTTTGTATCTCATTGACTACCAGCTTCCTCTGTTGAGCTTCGGTTGCCTTGTGCCATATAGGAGGAGCTGAACTGAGATCAAGACCTACTTTTCCATGCTGAACCTGCCCCATAATATCTCCGATTCGAAGGGCAGCCTTCGCGTCTTCCACAGCTTTCTTTACTGCCCATTTTCATGCAGTTTTCAACACAGGTGCTGCCTTCCTTAAGCATTTGTCATGTGTCACCACACGAACTGTGTCCTTTAGATCCCCGTCGTACTATCTCCCTAGACTTTTCACTGGCTTCTCGGACAGTGTTAGTATTGCCTCCCAGTTACTGTAGAGCCTTTTATCGACTACTTTACCTTTAATTATAGAGATGCTCCTTGATTTAGTGGGCTTGAATTGCATTCATGCCCATTCAATGTTATTGGTTAATTTGCCCAATAAACGATTAGTGCAGGCTACTGTTATATTCATTGTTGTCATTTCATCCATGTATGCTCGAATTGGTGGTAGTTGGATTCCAGAAGCCAAGGGCTCTCCTCCCACTACCCATTTTGATGCCCTAATAATTACTTCCATTGCCATGGTAAAAGCCAGTAAAGAAATGGTACATCCTGCCATTATTCCAATTTCTAGGCATTGCCATGTAGTGCTGAATTCTGAAGTTGAAAAACTAAATTGCAAATCTCCAAAGTAGGCTTTCACTACATTTGTTACTGTTATTGGTATGCTAAAAAAATAAAATGCTGCCCAAAGAAGTTGCACTGAACCATATGCACCTTGTTCTCTGCAAATTTGACTGGTCTGCCCCTCTCGTTTCTGTCGCCATGTCCAAATTTTCTGACTGAATTCTCGTCTTCTTGCTGGGCTCCTATTTTAGCATTGAAGTCACCGATGATTAACTTATATTGCCTCTTTCCATTTTCATGTAGTTCTTGTACTTCATCCGAATAGCTTGTTCCTGGTGCATATACTTGGATGACCTGAAGTTCATACGTTCACTGCCATTCTTGCGGACCTCTCTGACGGGCTGTTTAACCCTACTATATTATTCTTGATTTTCTTGTGGACAATGAATCAACTCTTAGACCTACAATGTCCCACTTCATACTTCCAAGTTCTTCTTCCAACTCTTGTAGTCTTGCTTCACCTGAAAGAGATCTGCAGTTGTGCGTGGCGAGGGTCAGTGTTCAGCCTAAAATTGTAACCTGGTGATTCTTTACACCCTCTGCCTTTATGCCTAACCCACTGCCTTGGTGTGTGGGAATCCAGCCTCCAGGGAATGAAGGCCAGGTTTTTGTCTGTGCTTTCACCATGGAAGGGTTGGCCATAACTCACCACACTGGTCAGACGGGTTGGTGAGTGCCCCTTCCACTTTGGCCGAGTATGTTACTCACGCTTTCATAGCATGGTTGAACCTGCCAGAGTCAAGGGACCCCACTGTACTTTGTCTTGAGAACCTGTTGTCACCCTCCTGCCACTTTGAGGCAGTGGAAGTTGGACTTTAGGAGGGATATATATATACAGTGCCTTGCAAAAGTATTCAGACCCCTGACCAATTTTCTCATATTAATGTATTACAAATGGTACATTGAAATTTCGTTCTGTTCAATATTTTATTTTAAAACACTTCAACTCAGAATCAATTATTGTAAGGTGACATTGGTTTTATGATAGGAAATATTTTTACGAAAAATAAAAAACTGAAATATCTTGATTGCATAAGTATTCAACCCCCACACATTAATATTTGGTAGAGCCACCTTTCGCTGCAATAACAGTCTTTTGTGGTAAGTATGTACCAGCTTTGCACACAGTGTTGGAGTGATTTTGACCCATTCTTCTTGGCAGATTTGCTCCAGGCTGTTCAGGTTGGTTGGACGATGCTTGTGGACCACAATTTTCAAATAGTGCCACAGAGTCTCAATGGGATTGAGATCAGGACTTTGACTGGGCCACTGTAGAACATTCACCTTTTTGTTCTTGAAACACTCCAATGTTGCTTTGGCCTTGTGCTTGGGATCATTGTCCTGCTGAAAGGTGAATTTACTCCCAAGCTTCAGTTTTTTAGCGGACTGAAGCAGATTCTCTTGCAGTATTTTCCTGTATTTTGCTCCATCCATTCTTCCTTCAATTGTAACAAGATGCCCAGTCCCTGCTGATGAGAAGCCTCCCCACAGCATGATGCTGCCACCACCATACTTCACTGTAGGGATGGTGTGTCTTGAGGCATGGGCAGTGTTAGGTTTGCGCCACACATATCGCTTTGAGTTTTGGCCAAACAGCTCTATCTTGGTCTCATCTGACCACAAAACCTTTTCCCACATCGCAGCTGGGTCACTCTCATGCTTTCTGGCAAACTCCAGACATGCTTTCAGATGGTACTTTTTGAGTAACGGCTTCTTTCTTGCCACCCTCCCATACAGGCCAGTGTTATGCAGAGCTCTTGATATGGTTGACTGGTGCACCATTACTCCACTCCCAGCCACTGAACTCTGTAGCTCCTTCAAAGTAATAGTTGGCCTCTCTGTGGCTTCTCTCACAAGTCTCCTTCTTGTTTGAGCGCTGAGTTTTGAGGGACGGCCTTTTCTTGGCAGTGCCTGGGTGATGTGATGCAGCTTCCACTTCCTGATTATTGATCCAACTGTGCTCACTGGGATATCCAAACTTTATCTCTAACTTCTGTAGAATGCTCTTCGGTCTTCATTTTCCTTCAGATTCACAGCCTTACCAATGATCCTTCAAGAGTGGGGTTTTTATCCAGAAAATGTGACAGCAATTTTAATGGTTCACAGGTGGAGGCCAATGGTAAGGTAACTGTGTCTTCGTTAGGGCAATTTCTTTCATCGGTGCAAACTGGGAGCTTCCACAGCACAGGGGTTGAACACTTATGCAAGCAAAAGATATTTCAGATTTTTATTTTTCTTAAAAATATTTCCCAACATAAAATGTCACCTTACAATAATTGATTCAGAGTTGCAGTGTTTAAAAATAAAATATCAAACAGAACGAAATTTCAATGTACCATTTGAAAATTGTTAATATGAAAGAATTGGTCAGGGGTCTGAATACTTTTGCAAGGCACTGTATATATATATATATATATATATATATATATATATATATATATATATATATATATATATATATTTTTTAATTTAAATTAAGGACAATGTTTTGTGCTGTTCCAGCTTGCAGGATAAACCAATGTCGGTATCTTTTCTTTTTAATGTGGGCTACAGACTCCATAGCCTCCATGTATTTTTTTCCAGATGTTTACGGGCAACATGTTTCTATTAAGAAAATGTTCTTAAAAAATGTAATTTTGTTTTTTTAAGAGATTGTGAAAATGGTTGCTTTTTGTTTTGATTTAGATTTTTTAGACTAAGGGATTCACTTGTCAACATGTTTTCTTTTGATATTTCTCTGTTGTGGATGTGTGCCAGTAATCACCAAAAATAAATCTTCACACTAGGGGAAGGGATTTAAGTGATTAACATGCTGTCGAATAAGTTGAGGCAGATCAACACTTATTCAATGTGTTGTGGGGGAGGGGTTTTAATAAATTTGGTCTTCGTTACGTTGGGGTGTGCAAGGATTATTTTCTAAACAGAATAAATAAACAAAGTCTGTACTGTGAATACAATGTTTATTTGAACAAATTGCATACAAAACGAATGCTTTAAGTTTTTACACAAGAAACACTACAGTGTTTAACAACATCACTTCATGAAGTGATCTTCTAGGCTTTCGAAGCTCTGTGATTTCTGTTGGGAGTTGATTGATTTAATACAATATGAGGTCCTTGAACCCTGGACATGGATGTGGTACGTAGTCTCCTGAAAACAGTGTGTGTAATTTCTTAAAATTAAAATGAGAGAGTCAACGATTATGTTTTTTGAACCCGGGATGTGATTTGCTTGGATTCTAAAGTTTTCCAGCACTGAAACCCAGGTGACCTTTCTCATACGCTTCATGATTGTAGGGGAATAGGATCTGCCCTTATTGATAATAGCTACTATAGAGAGGTTGTCACAATTAAATGTTATTATCTTTTTTGACCATTTATGCTCCCAGATTACAGCTGCAACAATAATAGGACACAATTCAAACAACACTGAATATTTCTCTGTGGAAGGAAGGGACGAGATCTCGGGAGGGCCAATTCCTGTAGAACCACCTGAGATACCACCAAAGCCCCGAGAGGGGGCAGCATCTGTATAGAGACTGAGAAAGTCTGCAGAAGTAGGTAAGTCATTGTAAAATAAGGAAATCCCGTTCCAGTTGGAGAGGAGGTGGGATCATAGGTTGATATCAACCCGGCACCCCGCATTGATGTTAATATGGTGTTGTAGTTCAAATACGGAATATACTATTTTTAAAAGATAAGAAACAAATGAACGTCCTTGTGGAATGATCCTTGTAGCAAAATTAAGATGACCCAGTAGAGAGAGGAGTTTGCATTGTACAAGATTTTCTGTCCTGAAAGGATTTTAAGACATCTGAAATTCGATGCAATTTGTCTTGGGGAGACGTGCTTCCATTTTCTTGGAATCCAATTAAATCCCAAGGAATTCCAAGATGCTCACATAAATGCCCAAGAGTTGCAAGCAGTGAACCTGGCGTTATCTCATTTTCGCCAGCAGTTAGTGCACAAACATAATGGACAATACCACAGTGGTAGTCTACATAAACCACCAAGGTGGCCTGCGTTTGCTAGGCTTTCACCATGCAGCGCACAGACTCCTGTCCTGGATGCACAGAAACTTGCGTTCCATCAGGGCAGTTCACCTCCCCGGTGTGGACAACAAGGCAGCATACCTTCTGTCCAGAAGAGCTCCAGACAGCTCGGAGTGGAGGCTGCATCCTCAAGTGGTGAAACAGATTTGGGAGAGGTTTCGACCAGCACGAGTCAACCTGTTTGCCACAGCCGAGTCCACTCATTGCCGCCTATGGTTCTCCATGGAGAGAGACAGGGGCCCCCTGGGAGTAGACGCGCTAGCTCACCCCTGGCCAGAGGGGCTATTGGGTGAGTTCCCTTTGCTACCATTATTACCCCTGACACTAGATAGGATCAGGGTGGAGAGAGCACAGGTTTTGCTGGTTGCACCCAGAATGCCGAGATGCCCCTGGTTTGCTCTCTACTCCGACATGCTGTCCAGTCAGACATGGCAGCTCCCGCTGTGCAAGGACCTCCCGAGCCAAGTGGAGGGGCTATTATGGTACCCGAACCCAGCCCGGCTCCAACTCTGGGTCTGGCCGTTGAACAGAGCCGTCTATTTAGACGAGGTTTGCCAGATCTAGTAGAAGAAACACTACAGTCTGCTAGGGCGCCGAGCACTAGAGCCCAATACTCATATAAATGGAAAGTTTTCCAAGACTGGTGCCTTGCCAAAAGTCACGATCCTGTGACTTGCCCTATTGAGAGAAAATATTAACCCTCTTACAACACTTGACAAAGAAACAGTGAAACAATGCACAGTGCAAATGGCAAAGGCATTTGGTAATTCGAAATGGTATGTTGAAGAAAATTATGCATGATTGTTCTTATTTTTCTTTGGCACTAAACGAGAGTACAGATGTGTCGGATGTCAGCTGCTGATATACCTACAGGCAATTCACAATAATTTTAACATGCAGGAAGAACTTATGAAGTTAACCTCATTACACAGAACAACAAAGGTTTCAGATATTTTTTGTTTTATATTTAAAGGTTGTATTATAATGGGGTTTTAATTGTCATTGAACATGCTGTATTTTCAGTTAGTCAATGTGTAGCCTCAAAAAATGCCTTTTAGTGGATTTTGTGGCCCTCTGCTACCCTAAAGTTTCCCATCCCTGTCTTAAGCCTATGACACACATAAGAGCGCGACAATACCGCTTTGCTTGGTGCACACACATCAACGTTGCGAATCGGTGATAAAAAAACAGAAAGGCCTCCCAGCACTGTACAACAACCCAAAACTGAACTTTTACTGCTTGAGCCCAGAGTGAACAACCATGTTCATCTCTGGAAATTTTCCCACATCAGAACACCACTCCGAAACATTTGCCTTTTATTTACCTATGTATGTGAAATATGATATTTATTTTGGGATACAATGTGAAAGCCTTTTCTGCAAAGAAACAGCTATTATACATCCAGCACCGCACTTAACAAGACTGGACTGTGGTACTCTATCTGTAGTTATATATAACGGGGTGACCCATGTCACTTTATTTAGGCACGTTCGATTTTGTTACTGTAGTATAGTCACGTTTTGATTTGTCATATTGATTTAATGTTATTTTGTTTGCTTTATTTTAACATGTTTATAAAGCTTGTTTATTTTTGCACGTTACTTCATATCGCTCCTCCATATTATTGAATATTCGAATTCATTAAGACATGATGTATCCCACACCAAGGACCTGATTGGCTAGACCCAGATTTGCCCCTGCGAGAAAATGTTTGAGCAGCAAAATATCTCTCATCCAGCGATATTTTGCTGTTCTAAAATTCTGCTGCTGCGACACTTTTCCGACACTTTTTCGTCAATGTGTGTTCACTCTAATTGAAATAAAAGGTAAGCCATATGTGTGGCATTTTGCCGCTCCCCACTACTGGTGCCACGCTGCTCATGTGTGTACTAGACTTTAGGAGGCGTTCCTATATGTGAAGACTACTGTATCGGACAATAGATAAATGTGGACTTTTGTTTTATCCAGAACCTACTCTTGAAAGTACTGTAAAGCCAATAACTTTTTACATTTTGATTTCTTTTCACAATGATGTATAGATATTACTAGTTGTAGGCAGAATTGTTTTAGGCCTGCAAAAGTTATGTACAAAGTTATGTTGTGGTAGCAGTGTAGCAGATCAGTTTTCTCTACATTTATATGTAGAGGGATTTTAATTTGTTTTTGTTATTTATTTTCAAACTAAATAAAATCAAAAAGAATGGCAAGGATAATAAAATCTCTTTTGGAAATAAAAACTGTCTGCAGCAGCTGTGGATTTGCCTTTCAGTGCACAAAGACACACTTTTCAAAAAGTACAATTTATATAATATTTGAATAAATTAGCATTAAATTAGAATTTAATATTCCATTTTTAGGAGTCCTTCAAATATTAGCAAGAAACAACTCAATTGCTTATAGTTGTAATTGAATTATTATTGTGAGCTGACTCTAGTTGTATAATAAGCTTTGTTGTCTTTAAAACAGGGTTACTGTGTGTGACAGTATAGAATTGGGAGTCACAGCTCACTTACATGTTTTTTTGGGGACCCATTTTACAGTTGAGAGAACTAAATTACAAGGAAATGGTGTAACCTGTCCAGGCTTACAGTGTGACCTGAAATAGTATTAAAAAACAGAAGCTTCTGTCTCCATCCTCTTGCATTTAACAACTGTGACACATCTAATTAGTTATGCGGTAATCTGGAAGTGTGTGTGTGTGTGTCTGTGTGTGTGTGTGTATCTATATCTATATCTATATCTATATCTATATATATATATATATATATATATATATATATATATATATATATATATATATATAACTACTTTTCAAGGATCTTTTTGATGGTAGTGTAAAACATGTCTTGTTTCAATTACTCATAGCTGCATTCTTTGTTTCATCCTGCAGATCATCAGTATACTGGTCCAGAGGTAATTGGCAATATACCTAAAATGCCTACAATGCTAATCATGTAGCTTACCAATTTAGCTGTACTTTAATAGTGCACTGTGCTTGCATATTATCTGCTAAGCAGTGATAATTGTATTCAGAGAGCTAGAAAAATGTAGCTGTCATTGTGACCAGTGACGACCTTCAATGTGATTTAACTGAAGTATCTGTGTCAGGCAGTTAATTGAATGAAGCTGTGAACTTGTACGTGGCAATAGTTCTGATTAGTACAACAAGCCATGAAAGAAGATAATGATGTAACTTGGGTCTCAAAACATCAATGCTGAATCTCCTGGCTTCAGATTTTCAGTGACAAAAATTGGCACAAGGAAGCTTTTAATTTTATTTTGTATTATTAGTATTTGGATTATTTTTTAAACCTCAACTGCAACTAAAAAGCTATGTTTTATTGCTAGATCTTAAATACGTTAACTAATGAAGCATGTAACTACATTAAAAATTATACCCGTTTGAAGAGGTTTTCACGGTCAATTCCTGCTTCTCTAAATTAGATTTTACATTAGGACACAGGTGCTGAAGCTTTAATGTTTCAATAGCATATACTGAGAGGATTGATTTGGAAATGGCAAACATACCTTCTGAATTTATATTTTAAGGTTTAAGATAATGAGATACATGCAAATAGTCTTAATGATTTCTAAGTTTTAATATTTCCATAATATTTCACTGAATAAAGATTTGTAAACTTAAAAGCAGGATATTCATGAACTGTTGCTCAGAGACATATATATATATATATATTATATATATTATATATATATATATATATATATATATATATATATATATATATATGTATGCATATGTCACAATTATATTTTTACATCATGAGACCTGATCAACCAATTTTAATGAAGCTTGGTATCAACATATAAAATGTATTCAAATTGTATTTTGTTACAAAAGTACGAAACTAAAGTAAAAGTTAAAAAATAGATCAGTAAATACAAATACATTAAAACATACATAACATTTAGGTCAAAGCTGTCTGGTAAACAAAGTAAAAAAGGAGCATACATACACAAAACGGAATGAATAAATACATTAACCCATGGAAGCCAAAGTATTTTCTGATGAATTTACGACCAACAATGTCATAGGTTAATTTTTTCTAACAGCAAAACAGTGAGCATGTCGGGGATCCCCGAATGGCTCATCCAATTAAGCACTGCCGTTGGGAGCACAGGATGAGTCACACAGCATGGACAGCGCTGGTTCATGTCCGGGCTGTGCAAAGAGGCCGAACTTTGCTGGGGACACCAAAGGGGACGTCACATTGGGTCTTACACTCCCGGGTTGAGAGATGGGAAACCGGCAAGAACCGAAGAATCAAACTCCTCATCGTGCAACAGCGAACCCTACTGGCCAGACACCGAGCACATTCAGGGTGGACAAAAAGCAGGGCAGATCTCTCTTCTCCAGGATCGGTAGCCCACCCACACCTCTGTTCTAGATTGCTCGGCATAAAAGTGATTTTGGCTTTAGGCTTGTGAGATCGGAGGATGCTCACACACCCTCAGAACATCTGTGCTGTGTGGGGACCCGCTGCAGTGAGGAGAAAAAACATAATTGGACATTCAAAATTGGGGGAGGGTAATAATAATTGGTCATTCTCAATTAAAAATATATATCTCTGTCACAAAGACGGCCGGAGTGGGTGACGTCAGACCAGAAACAGGAAATAAACGACAGCGAGAGGTGGAGTTTGGTGGAGCTGAGCGAATGGTCTTGCTCAGCATTTAATAAATAAACAGACAGTCAGAAAATAAAAAGGTTGTAAGACAAACAAAAACACAGGACACAGCACTCGTCACCAAAACAAAAAGACAAACAAAACGGACTATACAGACAAAACACGGTGAGCTTCTATTTAACGATTATTATTATATGATACACTTATTATTACCTCCGTCTCCAATACCATTCTCCACTCACCGAACACACAACCCCGAGTGGGTGAAAACATGCAGCTTTTATGCAGTTGTACCATGACTCGATTGCTAATTAATCATTCAATTGGAGTCACGGTACAACTGCACGTGAATTAATAATGTGCAATTCCTCGTGCTCACATATTATTACGTTTTACTTGCACGTGAAGTGCTGTGCAATCCTCGTGCCTAAATACAAATATACATTTTAAACACTCGTATTACACAGACCCGTTTATATCCCGTGTACCAATGACTATACACCAACATTAACACACAACACAAAATACACACAGGGGCGGGCACTTTGCCACAATCTCAAAAAGGTTTTTTTTAGCTAGAATCCAGCAAGAAACCCGAGCACACATGAAAAGATACACATATGGGATTTAATATTGAACATATCTTGTATAATTAAGTGTATAGATAGTACAGTTTAAATATCAGAATATAGGTTATGGTAACTCACAATTACTTTAAAAAGGCTATGGGCCCTATTCACAAAGCCATTTAACTAATTTTTAATTAAGGACTGCATTTTTAAAGCCCTTTTTGATTATTGCATTCAATTTAGCAGATCATGAAACCTGTTTCTTACTGTTTTCCAATATCACTTCACAGGTGTTGCCGTTGAATACCACTGTGATACCAGTTGTTCTGAAAAAATCTATTCTATGATTGACGATGATTCTTACCCTGTTTACACTTGCCAGCAAGCTGGAATATTTTGGTTTACTTTAGATATAAAGATGTTATCAATCAGTTTGCCATTCCATACTGACATTACCAGACATGCAGTTGTTTGTCATTTGTGGCTAGTCTGAAATATGTTTTAATCAAAGTTTATTGTAGTTCTTGCTTTGTAACTGAAGAACAACGTTGCCGTGGCTCAAACTTCCAAACACATACTTTTTTTTCTTCTCATTAAATGTAATGATGCTTCCAATCCAAACAAAAATCCTGCTTACAAAAGGACAATGTCTGGCAAAGCGTCCGGCCTGAGGAGATGTAATAACCCTGCGATGTAAACAGCATCCAAGCTTCTCAAATTCATGCATACATGCTGAGTGACGCTCCTGCCAAAATCAGCTACAGCTTTTTATGAGACTTGGTGCATTCCAGATATGACACACATTCAAGAGTGGAGCAGACTGATGGTTGAATTTATAATAACAAGTGAGAACAATCTTCAGATAAGGAATAAACAAAAAAATGGGTTATGAAAAGTTGAAAAATACCAGTGGGACCATTATAGTCTAGTCCATGAAGGAACACTACCATTAGCAGACAGTTTTGGGAACAACTATTGCACAGTGGTATTGATCTGCAGATCGCCAGTGTGCATTGGTTCCTATACCGTAATTATGATATAGAGGTGTTTAACCACCACTGTAGTTGCCTTTGCCCCTTATTGTAATACATAACTGTTACATTTATATAGTGCTACTGTATTTGTATTGAATGCTACCATAGATCAATGCTAAGAGCTCTGGATTGTTAAATTGTTAAGACTTTGCCTACCTCCATAGGGTTTTAACTGGGGACTTAAAAAAAACAAACAAAAAAAAAAAACAAATATATATATATATATATATATATATATATATATATATATATATATATATATATATATATATATATATAATTATTTTTCGAAGTTAATCAAAGGTGTTTCCAAATATTTATTGAATTGAAAAAGTACTATAACATCTTTATTTGTGGTCAGTTTTTAATAATATTACTTCAGAGGAAATTGGCTACATTCTTACTTTTGTTTGACCAAAACAAGCTACAGAAAAAAAAATCAACATTACAAGCTTCATATCTACACGGATATGCATTCATTGTGACAGAAAAAAATGTCTGAGTTTATTTTTTGTTGAAAATCGTTTTCAAATCCAATTTCTGTTTGGGAGGAAATCAATTCTGAACAGATTCTTTGACTATATGCCAGATTGTTTAGAAAGCCTTAGGTCTAACATTTTGGGAGGATAACATTTTTTCATGGCAGTAACTTGTCTATAACTCTCAAATTTAAAAAAAAAAGAACGTTTTAAATGTTGTGTTTTTTTGTTTGTTTGGTTTTTTTTTTTTGCTTGCTGGTAGTGTCATTGCTCGGCCTACACACTTCCTGTTGCCTCAAGTGCTACAAGAGGATGAAGAATCAACTCTTGTGAAACCAGCTAGAGATTCACACAGTACCTGGCTTAAAATATTCAATGCTCCAGGTGTTACAAACTAGATCCTGGTCTTTTTTTTTTAATTAAGATTTAGCATCATGAATACTATTAGTCCAAAATATTTAAGTAACTAAAATGCATGTTTGGTCACAGTTATTAAGAGTAGATAAAAGGTTTTTGAATTAGGTTGCTCTATGGCTCTGTTGTGCACTGTCAAGCCTAACAGTATTGTAAAAGCAAGGCTGCTCCACAAGGGTCACTTCTTTCATTTCCAAGTATCATAAAGACAGAGTTCATGCCAACGCGTTTGTCTGTACTGCTAAGTTTCTTTTTGTAATAGAACTGTACATGCATCCCCTGGTTGTGCACAAGGATAAAGCAAACATGTGCACTGTCTGCTTTCTGCCAGACAAATGAAACCTAGTAGATTTCAGTAACATGCACAAAACTAAAAACGATCTTGTGAAAAAAACAACTAGCATGGTTTATTGGCAATACCCAAAACTAAGCGTCGCTCTATGGGCAATAAGGCTTTTTGCCACTATGTGACCAAACTTTGGAACAAGCTTCCTCAATCTATTAGGGATGCTAAGACTGTTGATGCTTTTAATAAACAGTTAAAGGCACACTTTTACTTTCAGGCATTTATATCATGATTTGTTTTTTTTAATTGGTGTAATTTCTTTTAAAATTATGTATACTCTTAATATGCTGTATGTATACATGGTTCTCTGTGTTCGTATAGCACTTTGAGATGCGTGCATTTAAGGGCTTTATAAAATAAAGATTATTATTATTATTATTATTATTATTATTATTATTATTATTATTATAGTTGGTTTGGCAAATCCAAAAACAATTGTCAAAACCTTTTATAATGAAAAATGAAGGATCCAGCTGTGCCTCTTGCTGTTAGACCTGTAGGTAGGAAGGAAGTGTTTTTAATTAATTTGCTCCAATACCATTTTCCATGCTCGACAGGTACCCTTGTGTCTGGATTCCTGCAAATAAATGCTCGGAGGATATTTATCTAAATCCTGGGGATAAGACAAATTGAATCCTTCATAAAGTTTCTAGTCAGGTGACAGAAAAGTGAAAGCAATACATAACCAAATAACAGATTATGCTACCCTAGCATATTAAATACACAAAATGTAGACCTTTATATCATTTGGAAAGTGAAGGTTTATTTGTATAGTACTGTACTGTTTAACTTTCAAAATTTAACAACAGCTTCAGAGATTTGCTTTTTCACCAGTTCATCAATATTTGCCATATTTAAAAGTATACATATGTCATAGAAGTGTATTATAGTCACATACCAGAGATACAATATGTTATACCAAACATCTTTTTTTTTAGTAATACATTTCACTGGATATTATATCAAATCCCACATAGAAAGGATTACACATTATTTATTGACTAATGTCTTTCACAGCTCAAGACGCACTATTTCTAGAGGCACATCCAGAACTCAGATACTACAAAGCCTACGATCACTAATGAGACGTCAGAAAACCTGCTTGCTCTCTGCAATAGTCTTTATGTAAATCATACAGCTGCCAGTGTTCTAGGCTGTGGAGTGTTTACCTGTAAGCATCGATCAGCATCTTGAGAATAATGACCTGTAACCTGTGCCTTACTCGTCAAGCTCATGATACTGTTCTGTCAGCGCTTGCTATCACCTACGACCCACTGAGACCCTGTCATAGCGGTGGCTCTCTGTGCTCAGAATATATAGTATAAATTCTGGGAAGAACAATTGCTTTTGTTAACCTTGGTTACTTATTTTTTATTTATTTATTTTTAATTTGCGTAAAGGTCAGGTTTATCATGCTATGCCTATGATTTAATAACTTATGCTATTCAGTATATATTATATAAAACGTATCTGATGTGTGTCTCTGCTTTGATCATTTTATCTCTCATCTATTGTATTACTTTAGCGTCAAAGGTTATATATACTGAGTGTTCAAAACATTAGGAACACATGCTCTTTCCATTAAATAGACTGACGAGGTGAATCCAGGTGAAAGCTATGATCCCCTATTGATGTAACCTGTTAAATCCACTTCAATCAGTGTAGATGAAGGGGAGAGGGGTTAAAGAAGGATTTTTAAGCCTTGACACAATTGAGACATGGATTGTGTATGTGT
>NC_054547.1:17689474-17816004 GCF_017654505.1 Polyodon spathula
GATAGAGTAGAAACCCCTATCACTGGACAGAAGTAAAACAAATGGGAGTGGAGTCAACAGTTGTTTACAAAGCTACAAATATCCAAAATGGTAAAGTGGTGTCAGTCTTTTCATCTCTTTCTAATTGACTCCATGGATATCCGTGCTTTCTGATACAAACGTATGCACTGAGCTGTACTGAGGCCTCGTCCGAAGTCAGTTTAAATCTCTTGCTTATATGATTGTATTGGAGGTTTACCTTTCTTGTATATAGTGTTTTTGAATCAAAAACCATTTGTCCGCTTAATCTTTTTCACTACAATGTGTTAATTGTACCTTGTATAGTTTTTACTTTTGTGTCTTTTTTTAATAGGAAAAACATTTGGTTTGTAGTACCTGTATTAAAAAAAGGGCATAAAAAAGAGAAGATGAAACCCTAAGTTCTCTTTATATACCTATTTTTGATAAGACATATATTTGCATGAGTGGGATTTACTCAAGAGGCTGGGTTTTATACAAGTAAATGAGCTGTGCTTCAGTCAAAGAGTTAACATTGACTCCCAGAATATCACTTCAGTTTACAAAAAGGGCAATTGAAAAAAAAAAGCTGATGCTGAGACAATTTGTGAACCAAGAGCAAAAACATTGGGTAACACTTCTCCCCTACCTCCTTTTTGCAGTGACAGAGGTGCCGCAGAGTTCGACAGGGTTCTTTCCCTTTGAGCTCTTGCATGGCAGACAGCCTCGCAGCATCCTCGATCTGTTGAGAGGGGTGGGAAGAGCACAAATGCTCGTCCAAAAATGTAGGGCAGCATGTGCTCCTACTTAGAGATTGCCTAGATTTGGTCGATCGTTTGGCCCAAGACAATCTCAAATTTGCTCAGTACCGGCAACAGCAGCATTACAATTAAAATGCACAGATTCGGACCTTTTGACCAGGAGACAAAGTAATGCTGCGTCTTCCCTTGTCAGAATCATAACTGTGTGCTAAATGGCAGGGGCCACATGAGGTGTTTCGGGCTATAGTAAAGGTAAATTATGAAATGAAGCAGCCCAATCTCCGTAATGAATAATACATTTATCACATGAATTTGTTAAAGCGCTGGCAGGCAAAGGAGGCCTTATTTATAGCCCCAGGTGAAGTACAGGATGATTTAGGTCGCTGTCTAGATGCCCCTAGCACCAGAGACATTCCAATGGGGGAACAGTTACTTCCAGATCAGCAAACAGAGCTGCGTAAGTTAATTGAGGAGTTCAATGATGTTTTTTTTTTTTCTGACTTGCCCAGTAGAACTAACCTTGTGAATATGCCATCACTCTCTCAGGAGTGCGAGAGAGACCTTACCGGATCCCAGAAAGTCGACGAGTTGGTGTTAGCAAAGAGGGACAGGCGACGCTCGAACTTGGGATGATTGAGCCTTCCAACAGCGAGTGATGCAGTCCGATGGTAATAGTCGCAAAAAAGGACGGCACCAACCACTTCTGCGTTGATTTCCATAAGGTAAATGCTACTGCTACTTGCCAAAACAGAAACTCAATATTTGGGATTTATCATGAGAAAGGGAAGAGTGAAACCCATTGTCACCAGTCCAGGCTTTGATTGACATAGCAATCCCCAAAACCAAGGCTCAGGTGAGGTCTCTACTGGGGTTGGCTGGTTATTACCTCACTAAGAAGAGTGCTCCAAATTTGATTAATTGGTCAGGAGAATGTCAGGAGGAGTTTAACACTATCAAGCTGAGATTTTGCCAGGCCCTCCACTCTCATCACATCAGATTTAACCATGCGATTCATCTTCCACACCGACGCTGTGGCTGTTGGGCTAGAACACCCCATCATGTACCTCAGTAAAAAGATGTCCCCCGCGGAAGCGCAACTACACCATATTATTCAAAAAAGTGTGTTTGGCCATTAAATGGGCTACTCACTCTACAGTACTACCTGCTGGGACATTCAGCAGGTAATATCGTAGCACTAAACCCGGACAACACTACATATTGTACTCAAATAAATTGTATTTCACCATGAGCACTATAGCACTCACTCTGGACTTGTGAACGTGTGTGTTTTTGTGTTTGTTCTATTATGTGTACTGTGTATTAATATTTCGGGACTGTACACTGTTGTTTTGGAACAGTGCAATACATATTGCTTTGTATTGCCTGGGATTATCCTTTGATGTCGTCAGACCAGGATTTACAAAAAACCTGCTTGATTGTTTTGTCTGTCTTCTGTTTCCAGGTCACATCACCACTACACCTGCGCACTGTAATATACACTAGATCATTGTAATTGTTTTTTACCTCTATGAAGCCATTAAACCTGTAAAACTGTACAGACTGTACCAGAATCGAAATACTAAAATGTGTTTACATTCTCAAACACTTTGTATTTGAAACTTTATGTCAGCATTTTCAAAAACATCTGTAAATGTTCCTTTCTCTCTCACTCACCTGCCATTTCAAAAGATGTCAGTGCTTGGATAAAATAATATATTTATTTATTTCTAATCTGGATATTTTGCATAGCTAGTATAAGATTGAAAATCCAGCACACACAAGGATCTGTCCTAGATAACTGAAATACATTTTCAGGATCACACAGCGTCTGAGACAGATCTGCTGACACTGTAGGAATTATACTTTTTTTTAGCCTTTATTACTGCCTTCGATACATTTTTTTTTTTTCCAGTGCCATCATCATAATGGATATTCACCACCACCTAATTTTCAGTAGCACTAATGGAGAGCCATAGAAAAATACCAATGCATTTATTGATTTGTAAAGGTCAGACGCAACTATTAACCATCAGTCTGCAGACTTCATGTCCGACAGGTATGGATTTACGGACATATCTATATCAAAACATAGTTCACAGCTGATTATGGGTTTCAACAAAACAAAATAAACTCTGTTTTATATGCTTTGTATGAATTATGTTTTGAATTCCTGATGTTTTATTTTTTTTTATTATGTGTTAGGAAAGTGATTTCACCTAGCAGAATCAAAATGAAAACAAAAGCAGAGATGGAAATAAGACTATCATTGCATAGTGGTTTGATTCATTGCTGCTTTTAGTAAGAGTTTAATAAGGCGCACCTGAGCTTGTTACCTATAGACTGTGGCTTAGCGGTCTGCTTAAATTTAAAAGCTGATCTGAACCCGAACAGACCAAACAAAATCCAACCCGACCTAGCCACATTACGAGTGCGAGATTGTGTGTGCATTTGCATAAGACTGACTATGTTAAATGGTGACGTTGGTGTTTTGCAACTGAGCTGTATCCCGTTAGACCGCCCACATAGCATTTGTTGACAGGCTGTACAAAATGTCAGTTTATCAGCCGAGATAATTATTGGTTGTTAGTTAATTATATCCTGAAGTTATCTGGCGACAGGGTTGCCAAATTGGACAGGTTAATTTTTTTTTTATTGTGTGTAAAAAAATGGCTTTTGGCAGGTGCCTAATTTTTGGGCTAGTTTTGGGTATTTGTGCGAGATATATTTTGCATAGTTTTAAAATCTTAACAATATTATTGAGCAAAATACTAAAGCAATAGGATACACAACCCTTACTGTTTATATTACTGTTGATAAATATTGTAACAAGAGCACTGTGTTTTAAAATAAGTAGGCTTCCATTTAGATGTACTGTATTAGTTTTGTTGGTACAGTACTATATTTTCAACAGAAGTATTAATTCAGAACGATATGATTCTGAACATATCTCTTGCCAAAAGAGACGACGTGTGAACTGTAATACAGTGCATACTTTTAAATCTGGTATATATTGTATCAGTATGAAAAAATTCCCCGTTAACGACCCAAAAGCAAAATTATATCAAAATGTTTCCAACACACAGAACAACGTAAAAGGTAATGCAATTTAGCGAAAGATTAAAACAAAAAAAAAAACAGTTTCCAGAATTAAAACAGTATCCAAAGTCAGTATTCAAAATTGCAGAATATAGTGCTTGATAAGGCTCTAATGTCACAGTTCACTTGCAAATTAAAATGCACAGAAACAACTAAAGATCACTAATTTAAAAAAAACGCAGGCTTTGACGAATATTCAAAT
Organism: Polyodon spathula; assembly: GCF_017654505.1. Taxonomy (NCBI): domain Eukaryota; kingdom Metazoa; phylum Chordata; class Actinopteri; order Acipenseriformes; family Polyodontidae; genus Polyodon; species Polyodon spathula. The sequence goes on from NC_054547.1 coordinate 17,693,531, forward strand.
AAACTGTAACACTGAACAGATGTGCATTGTATCAGAAAACTGGTGACGGAAATGTCATGTGAAGAGTAATTATGAAAAAAAGTACATTACCAGACTAGAAGTTAGAAAACATCTTGGCTAGAAAAATACATTATCCTAGTTGATAGTGAAATATGTTATTTTGTTTAAATATGGATGCTGCAGCCCTGGTACTACAAAATGACACAGGAAACTAGCCCAGAAATGAGTATCATGCTTTCTACTAGGTGTTATCTGTATGACACCAATGAGAATCCCTTGTGTAATTAACTGTGGAGTGGTTATGCATGCAATATTCGCTCCAAGACAAGCCTCAAACAAAACACATCAGTATTATCCACAGGTGAATTAGTTTAGAAAGATTAATGACTATACCAGAATTTTAATGCTTGTAGGATGGAACGGTGCATCTTTAATTAAAAATGTGAATGGTTTAACCTTACAAATTTCTGTTATATTTCCCCATTAACATAGTTTTGTGATTGTGAACATATTGGGGGTGGTTTCGCCAACCCTGATTACCACTAATCTTGGAGTACCTTACTATAACTGAGGAAGCATCAGTGATAAGATTGTAATCAGATTCTGTAAAGTTTGAACATGAATCAGGAAATGAGATGTTTCTTATTTTTTGGGGAATTTTCTACTTGCTCTGCTCTCGGCTAGCAATATAAACACTACACTTTAATGTACAACAAGAAGTAAATTGCTTGAACAATAAAACAAGTACTGTTTTCCTTTTTTAATGTTCTTGTGTAATTTCTATACTGTGAATAATGTTTTAGGGGAAAACATAATTTTCCTGCTCTTTGGGGTCAATTTCACCTGTATTATAAACCACGTTTGAGAAATCAATCAGTCACTGTAAGGAACTTTTCAAAATTCCAGTCCATCTTATTCTTCAAAAAAAAATTAAATCTTCAATTTTGTTATCTATAATAAGCTAAAACATCATGTGTAGGCTGTCTCTTATTAAAAAGAGAAGTAATTTTTTGCCAAAATTGCACAAAATGACATCTTCTATAACAATAAGAGGCACTCTACAAACAACATATTAGCTTATATCGGAATGTCAGAAGTCCAATGAAAAGGCAATCAAAACAGATTTCAGAATTAAACAATTAGCATAGAAACTATGTTGGATTTGATTTTTTTTAAAGAGAATTCACCTTTTAAATTGAACAAAAGAAAAAGTCTCGATTTTGACTACTTGAATTGATGAATTTCATTTGATCAGGGGTTGAAGAACTTGTAACACAATCAGTAACTCAAGAGCTGCCAAAAGGCTGCTGATGATTGGGCTGAAAGTCCAGCCTCTTCAATCCTGGTGATCATATTTGTGAGGGAAATGTTGCAGTACACCTCAAACTGACAGGGGTACCTGTTTTACCGTTTGATCTTTTTTAACATGTCTTGTCAAAAAAAAAAAAAAAAAAAAAAGCAGCCAACCTTACTTTGCTTACATTTTCTTTAGATGGTCAGTCTTATTTAATTAACTATATCATGTTATAACCTATGAAAGTTCTCCTCAAATGTCTGTCATTGAGAGGAACTAGGTAGTTCCTCGTACAAGTTAGAAAAACTTGTTTGAAACTACCATGAGTGTCTATTCAGCTCCAATGGAGCTTTGCTGTTTTCACCATGTTGCAGCGCCAAAATTAAATCACTTAGAATTACCATCTGTACCAGTACCAAAAGTCTGAAACTTTCTTACATCAAGTGTGAAAAAAACGTAAATACCTCTTATACGCAATTAGATATAAATCGTCAGATTAAGGTAAAATTGTTCTTCTTCCTCTTCCATTTTTTAAGTGTGTAGTGACTTTTCAAACAGAAAAGCCAAATAACTGGATATCTACCAATCACGTGATTCCACATGTTGGTCAACGTCAAAATAAACCAGGGATTGCAAGCAGTTTGATATCCACAGCATTTATAGTAAACAATGTATTTATGTTTTAAAACAGCACATATTGCTCAAAAAACAACATTGCAACATGACGTCCTTGAAGAGAACATGGCCTTAGCCTGCTGCACCACCATGCTGTTGTTGAAATCTATTAATTTTTTAAGCTTATATCAATACCTGATCAGCTTTTGTTGAAAATCTGAAGGGTCTGGTCGATTCCAGAAATGCTCTATTTCCTGTTTGAAATTATCTAGTTTCCTGTTTGGTAGATACCATAGAATGGAATCTCTGACCTCTGATAAATTGTAGTTTCTCATTTTAATTAAAAATAAATAAAGGAATCATTTATTAGTTAGAAATAAATAAATAATTTAAAAAATGCATAGAGGAATAAATATATTTAGAAATACATATATTTAGAAAGCCAGAAAATATATATTTTAATTGATTTGGCTGATGCTTTTATCCACAGTTCCATCCCCAGGTTGGGGACACATTGCTGCTTTACCTAGATTGGTCCAGAACAAAACTCAACTGTACAAATGAATAACTGTATGTAAAAAAACAAAAACAAAACTAAACTAAAAAATCATCACAATTGTAAATTGGCCTGGATAAGGGTGTCTGCTAAGAAATAAAATAATAATTTTCAGGCCTGGTTGGTATTTGGATGGGAGACTGTCTTGGCAATACCAGGTACTTTAAACTTTTCTTTGGAGTTTTACTCAGTGGTGTAGTTGAGGGTATATGCAGGTAAACAGTGTTTACCCACTTTGAATTTAGGCAATATATTGTTTACCCACCTCTCATTTAAGGGATACAGAGTTTACTCACTTCTACTCTCCTGTGATGTGCAAATCCTGTGTTAAAGTCAATGTGTTTTAACGACGAGCGTCTGTGCTGTGTTCAGAGAATATGACCTGAGCAAAGCGGTGACAATTCCGCTCACCTCTCATAATATCCTCTGCTCTGCTCCACTTTCTTTCATTCTGCTCCACTCCCCCACTCTGGACAAAATGGTATATATATATATATATATATATATATATATATATATATATATATATATATATATATATATATATATATATATATAAGTAAATAAACTAGCTGTTTTTCCCCCATTGTGTTGCCGATTGCAGATGAAAAGATGTAATGTACATTCAGAAAGGAATACCATTTAATTGTCCTTATTAATCGCATAGTTTGACCCAAGTAAAAAAAAATCCCCACCTATGACCAGCAAAGAAAAATGAGGATATAAAGTGCTCAGAGAAGTTAGCTAATTGAATTTGAATTTCTCATTATGATTGTTTGGTATTGAAACAGTTCAAACTTTACATGCGATTCATATCAAATTAACTTTATACAGGGCATATTTGTATCTGAATCAGTGGCAGAGCAATAGCAGGTACAGCAGTTGCTGCTTCTCTCGGGCCCGCGCACTCAGAGGGCCCTGGAGGGGTTCGAAAGTTTTTATTTATTTATTTATTAACAATGACAATATCCTTCGCATTTATATTTGCAGATGTTACACATTTGTATAACTGTAGATGCCGGTGTGCGGTGCCAGTAATTCAGATTGTACCCTCCCTCATTTCAACAGCTATTGTCTTAATTATCCTAACTTTTTTCCCCCGGAGGCTGGTACAAGGCACGTCTTCATGGAAGGTTTTGGGGTACTATTCAGCACTGTCATTTGCAGTTATATTCTGTGTGCACGATTTATCCTGTAGTTTAGATGGAAGCTGTTATGTGCTGCTGCGGGTACCAAAATAAACTACAGCAAATCAACAGGCCTGTATTTCTGATTTAAAAATAACAATAATAAAAAAAAAAAAAAAAACAATTTCCTATGTGAGACAATTTCTGCAAATTGCTGTGCAGAAAGTTGAATTCTGTAATCATTTCTGTGATCGCAGAATTGGGGAATCCTGGTAGGGTTAGTGATTAAACCTGTTCATTTATGATTAAAAAATGGTTTAGTGTTGGATGTAAAGATGTACGCAAAATAAAATAGGTGAGTAGAAAACATTCTTATTACGCACTGTTTCATACATGCTAACATTCTGACAATTAAATATAGTTTAATATTGAACACTTGATTTGGTATGTTTATAAATAACGGTTAAGTTAACGTTTGGGGAGGGGAGCCCCACAATAAGTTCTTGCAGTGGGGCCCATCTTCCCCTTCCTCCGCCTCCGATCCGAGTATCTCATAGGGTGCTCAAAGCAACCCACAAACACATATGAATGAGTCGACGGGGCTGACAGACCACCCTGTACTAGTGTGTGAATTAACCTTAAGAGTTCTGAAAATATAAACCATGTTCACAGCTGTATGGTGCATAACCGTACAACTGTATAAGAACAATAACCGCAGACAGATGGACACACACACACGGATGACATTTTTCACATTTTTATATGGCACAAATGCAGCTCCACAGTTGGAAATTGAAGGTTTAAATTCTTATTATTCCTAATATTCTTAAACTCTCTCTTGCCATTCTCAAACTTTCTCCCTAGAATTTTGCCGTTGGCATAGTAACGGCCTTCAGTGAATCTTTCTACGCTGTTCTCAGCAGCATGGGGCCTGTTTCCTTCTGGAATGTCTGGGTCTCTTGCAGGTGGTGTCTCTCCCACTGGTACCAGGAAAGATAATGTGTTCCTCCTTTCCTGGTGCAACTCTTCTTTCCCAAGGTACAAGGACACAGATGGCATACTGAGGTTGGGAGGATGATCTAAGGCTGGCTCCTTAGTAGATGGAAGAATTCCAGACCTGAACAACTCGGACCTTTGCCTATCACCTGTTACTGTCTTACTGTTTTGCCCCTGGGAGGAGCAACAATGTAACTTGTAGTTTATTGGCTTGTGTGCTTATGTTGTCTTGTTCCGTTTTTGCTTCAGTCTACTGAGCCTAGCAAGCAGACATAGGCTCCATACTGCAGTGTGTAATAAAGAAAGACCTATATGCTTGAATAAACTCAAAGAAGATCTCAGAGTTTTATTCCTTCAGGAATATACATACACACACACACACACACACACACACACACACACAGTGCCGATAGAAAGTCTACACCCCCTTGAACATTTTTCACATTTTGTTGTGTCAGTGCCACAGAGTTTCATGCATTTAAATGAGGATTTTTTTCCACTTATCTACACAACATACTCCACACTGAAAAAAGTTATATATTAAAAATATAAAACCGAAAGATCATAATTGGATAAGTCTCCACCCCCTTGAGTTAATACTTGGTGGAAGCACCTTTGGCAGCAATTACAGCTGTGAGTCTGTTGGGATAGGTCTCTACCAACTTTGCACACCTAGATTTGGCAATATTTGACCATTCTTCTTTACAAAACTGTTCAAGCTCTTCAAGTTCCTTGGGGAGCATTGATGGACAGCAATCTTCAAGTCATGCCACAAATTTTCAATTGGATTTAGGTCCTCTGACTGGGCCACTCAAGGACATTTACAGCCACTCCAGTGTAGCTTTGGCTGTGTGCTTTGCGTTGTCATGCTGAAAGGCAACTTCTGTCCCAGTTTCAGCTTTCTTGCAGAGGGCAGCAGGTTTTCCTCAAGGACTTCTCTGTACTTTGCTCCATTCATTTTCCCTTCTATCCTGAAAAGTGCAGTCCCTGCCAATGAGAAACATCACATAACATGATGCTGCCACCACCATGCTTCACACAGGGATGGGGTGATGGCTGTGTTGGGTTTGCACCAAACATAACGCTTTGCATTTAGGCCAAAAAGTTTTTTAGTTTCGTCAGACCACAAAACTTTTTGCCACATGGTTACACTCCTGAGTGTTTTTTTGCATTTCAAACAGGATTGGCTTCCTTCTTGCCACCCTACCATACAGGCCAGATTTGTGGAGTGCTTGGGATATTGTTGTCACATGCATTTGACCAGTCTTGGCCATAAAAGCCTGTAGCTCTTGCAAAGTTTTATTGGCCTCTTGGTAGCCTCTCTGATCAGTCTCCTTCTTGCTCGGTCATCCAGTTTGGAGGGACACTAGGCAGGGTCTTGGTGGTGCCATACACTTTCCACTTCTTAATAATCGTCTTGAGCTCCAAGGGATATTTCCCCTGATCTGTGCCTTTCAACAACTTTGTCCCAGAGTTCTTTTGAAAGCGCCTTGGTGCTCATGGTTGAGTCTTTGCTTTGAAATGCACTACCCAGCAGAGGGAACCTACAGGAACTGCTGAATTTATCCTGAAATCATGTGAATCACTACAGTTTAACACAGGTGGAGGCCACTTAACTTGGTGTGTGATTTTGAAGGCGATTGGTTACACCTGAGCTAATTTAGGATTGCTATTAAAGGGGGGTGGACACTTATCCAACCAAGCTATTTCAGTTTTTATTTTTTATTAATTTTCTACAAATTTCTAGAATATTTTTTTTCACTTGGAAGTTGTGGGGTAGGATATGTAGATAAATATAAAAATATATATTATATTTTAATATATAAGGCATATATATATATATATATAGAGTTTAGATAAAAAATATGCCATTCACACCAAAACTGAGCTAAAAGAAGGATCATTCATCTAACAGTGCCTACGTTCTGATGTTCAATGTCCTTTGTCCTCAAAACACGAAATACACCACATTAAGTACAACTCAAATGGTCATTTCTTTCCATAACGCGCTATACACCAGGTGTGACCCTACTGGCAGCACCCAGGAGGCATAGTAGCGTATTTAATCTTGTAAATTGATGAATAAATGATGAATAATTTTTAAAAAATGCAATGAAGTCAATTTTCTAACGAGGTGCAGTAATGGTGAATAAGCATTCACTAATAATGCTTAGAAAGCTGTCACTTGGAACTGTGAAACTTCACTTCATCTCCCTTGCAATGCCAACCCCACTTAATGGTGTTTTATGGTTGTGTTCTCACTCTGCGCGGGATGTGAAGTTTATCGTTTTAATTTACTGAAACGTGTTGCATCTTTAGAAGTAAGTATAAAGTAATTTTACAAAAATGTAGAGATTTATACTTGGTTAATACCCTGACTAAAGATGTATTAGCAAAGGGGGCCAGTTGTACTAACAAGGTCAAACAATAGGTCACCTTTTACTAAACATTTTAAAACTTATAAACAGACAATTATCATAATGAACACTATCGTAGTAGAGTTCTTATCTATAAACTGTAACATGTTTAAAGCTTGGGACTCGCTGTCTGTAGATTGGTGTTGTTTACATTATCGACAGCATATTTTAAGTGATTGAAAGCTGAAATTACTTTTTTAAAAACACACTTTTCTTATACCAATACAGTATTTGTGAGCAATAATCAGTTTGTTTGAAAACCAGGCTTTAATCGCTGATAATAGGTGCACAGACGGTGATTCCGTAAGTGCTCTGGGGCTCAAGTACCAATGGGGGAAAATAAGGTTCTGCACAGAGCAAATAAATCATCTGTTCCATCAAATTATAGTGTGGATGCTTCACAAGCAGAACTGTTATTGCAGCGTTTAAAAATATAAAATCAATTTATACAAAGTCTCCCAGCATTCTTGAGAAGATCTGCGGTTCCCTTGTTTTTCTTTTGTATTTGTTTTGCTCTCATTAGCATCTATAGTAGATACATCAATCATATATCTCAATCATAATTAAGAAAGTGCCACATCAATTCTCAAGTCTGCAAAACATAAAAGTGCCTAATTGTGGTTTAAAACTGCATCTGTATTTATCACCTTTTTTTATAATTCTTTTGTCCAAAATCCATGGCCGAACATATATTTAAGAAAAGTAAAACCGTTCTCAGTTCTTCTCATTGCTGTAAAGGAGCGGGGCAGAAACGTCCGCTCAAGGAATTGATCTAAGTTCATAACACCTCTATAACAAGGAGAATAATGTTTTTTTCAGCATTAAAATGAGTTAGTATACTACCCTTTGGCACTGACATGCATATGTACCTTTTTAACCATTCATAACATTGTAATTTTGTACCTATGTAAATATCAATATATCAAGACCTACCAAAATAGACATATTGTTTTCACCACTCATGGATGCACATTTGCAACTAAAACAATACAATTTTTACACTTTCAATACTCTCCAAGTCCCTTTTCTCATTTCTATTATATTACTATACTTATTACTTTCTTGTCTTGGCTGTCTATCTATTTACCATACACATTCTCAAATAGTTTTCTCTCACTTTATTCATTATTTGATGAAGTAAAAAAATAAGTGATATCTATAACAAAAAATAATGTAAAAAAAAAAAAAGTTATAAAAACGCAACAGCCATTTAAAGTGGTAATATCAAACACAAAAGCTCAAGTTAGGAGAAGCAATTCGGACAACCTTGTCATGCATCAAGCAAATAGGCACATTTGGAAAGGTGCTGGGGCCCAACATTTACAGAATTGTTGTTTCTAACTTGGCTTCTTTTTTATCGCTCTACCTTACACTGAAATGCTCTTTGGACAACTTCAAGGTTAGTCTGACCATTCCCTTATCACCTCAAAAGTCACATCTGCAACCAAAAACATTGACAATGCACAACCAAAAAAAATGCTCCAACACCCCAGCCCTGGATCTGCAATGCCTGCCCTGCCATGTCACTTCCCATACACTTACCTCGCATTCTCATTATCCCTTGCACTTGTTGCCATTATTGATCTTGTTCATCACATTCACTGTTGGAAATATATTGCTTCATGCTCTTTCAAGTACTCTTGTGTGTATGGGCTAAATGTCTGTCCATGTGTCCTCTGATCTACCTGTGCCTTACCTGCATGTTGTTCTTCTGTCTCCCCAAAACTTGTCTGTGCCTGTGATGACGCCTCATTCCCATTCCCTGTCTGTCTTTCTCTCTGTAGTAGTGCTTGTAAGGATAACCAAGAACACTTCAGTCTGTGTTGAGCACTTTCCTTGGACGTTTGTCTTAGCATCTTTATTCTGGTTAAACCGAGCTGATAAGGGAATGTGCATTTCAATGTAAAGTGGAGCAATCAAAAAAGAAGTTGAGTTAGAAGCAACAATTGTGTGAATGTTGGGCCCCAGCACCTTTCCAATTGGGCCTATTTGCTTGATGCTTGACAAGGTTGCCCCAACTGCTTCTCCTAACTTGGGCTTTTGTGTTTGATATCCCCACTTTAAAAGGCTGTTGCGTTTTTCTCACTTGTTTTTTTTTTTTAGACACTCTTTACTGAAAAATATTATTTGGTAGAACTATACAGTACCAAGGCTTATGTTAGCTCTTATGTAAAGAAAAGTTCTATACATGAATGGATACAGTTGATTGATAGATACAGCATATTGTTCATTTTTTTAAAAGCATGCAAATACGGTTGTTATGAGGCTCTGGAACAGAGGTGAGGCATTTTAAAATTATAATTACGCTTAAAAAGTCAATTATTTTATTAATTTATTTTAGTCTTGTTGTTTATTATTAATGTTTTAATATAAAATGTTAGCCTTGGAGCCTGGTTATCGGGGCACGAACTAGGGCTCTGCCTACCTTTTGTACTCCTGTCAATCACTATCCATTTCATATTTAAAGCATCATTTTACCCCCTCTCTCTCTCTTCAGTTTTTCCTCCTCCTCTTCCTCCCATCCTCTGCATTGGTCTCCTCTGGGGGATAGCGATCACACTTTCCCAGCCTTAGGTCAGGCATCAGCCACCCTCGCTGCTCAAAGGGAGGTTCTCACTGCGTGAGTCAGAGGGGACCCCCGGCCACACTCTATCCTTTCGCAGCTCATATGCATTATCTCACCTCAACCAAGAGGTTCTGTCTTCTTTCAGCCTAAATTCAGGACGTGGCCTGCTGTACGCTTCCAGAACTTGAGTCCTAAACTAACATGTCTTTCCTACTTCTGTTCCCTGCGGGTGCCTCTCCATGCCCGGCTTTGGAGACCAGTACCTCACCTCATTGAGAGCAGCTCCAAACCAGTCGGGGAACTCTTTCCTATCATTTCCTTTGAGATTCCTAATCATACCGACAACCAGCTTCCTAGCCCGACGGCGCGTATCGTGTGATTTTGGGCCCCTGAGGTTGCCGAGCAACCGGCCTGAGGCCGAGCCCTTATTATCATCAATCAAACGCCCCCGACGATCGAGGTTCCTATCCCTATCTATCAAGCCCAAACCTCAAAGCAGCTTGATCAGCTTGATAGTTACTAATACTGAGTTTTAAAGGACTAAGCGCTGGTTCATATTTTTGTCGTAGATGAATGCGATACGCCAGGCACAGGCAGCTATATAAGTCATGGAGCTTCACTATTTGCTGTAAGGAGGACGCATCGTGTCACAGCTCTTTTGACTTGGTAGCTGTTGTTCATACTTCAAATATAAATTACTTCTTACTGCAGTTGCGTAATTGGAAAAATTGACATTTTAGGCGATGTTCTGAGTTTGTACCTCTTATACAAGAGGTTTAATACAATAAAAAATGACGCTGTTGGTACATCTGTCCTCTCAACCAACAGAATCCAAAAGACAGCATTTTATACATAAATTAGAGAAATGTGGGTAAGACATTTTTAGAATGACGGGTGAAAGGTTTGACGATCTATTAAACAGATTGGGACCATTGCTTCAATGCAAAAATGCACATGTGATTCCAGTGACACCTGTAAAAAGACTTGCAGTCAAACTGCACATAGGGTTTTCATGCTTTTCACAAATCTATTTAAACATTCTCTCCAGTCATTTTCTATTTTTTTTCTGAATAATACACAGCAATTCTGTTTATGTTATTTGGGCATCTCTCTATTATTTAAGTGAGAGGTTATATAAATGTGGATGTTTACATACTTCTTCTATTAAAGGTTCCTCAAAGTCTTGCTCCAGTGATGGTTACCAGCATACGACCATGCAGAAAATGTTGACATTTGTTAACATCATCCAACCCTGTGTGATTTCAGGTTGCATATGCATGAAAAAAGGCGGACATCGCAAGAGTGTGATTGATGTAATTCCGATCTGTCGCACAGGGTCGGAGACCCTCGACTCTGACCACAAATTAAGTCAGTCTGAAGTAGGAACAAGCCTTATTAGTGAAATTGAAGTAGAACATAACTGAGTCCATATTAACTGTTGTCAGACTTACTGTACATCTGGGCTACTACAACTGGGATATAAATCCAGCATCACCTAATACAGTTGTAGCTGGACTCAAATATATGTGTTTTGGCTTGTTGCATACTTTTGCTTTTGAGTTTTAGTATAATCGAGCAGTGAGTTTTGATTTAAACCAGGTTTGCTATAAAATAAATCTGAAATGAAATAATGATCAAAGCTACAATCACAAGAGGAGCATGGTGACACAGAGGGCTATTCCCTAGCCTTCCCTGTTGATCTTAGCTTAAGTTTAAATCAGGTCACAAATTAAATGAGTTTTGTGCTCTCAACTTAGCCTCCTGGAGGACATTTGCCACAATCATCAGTTTGGGTTGGAAGGCCAGGTAAAATCAAAGTAAATAACATCTGACTGAAGCCAGTACATATGTCTCTCCTCTTCCAGGAGCACTAAATTCACAAGGACAAACTCAAAGATTAAATTATTATTTTAAAACAGCTACCATTTTAACTTTAAATATATACATTATTTAATGGTACAACACAGAGATGTGAAAACAATTGAAAATGATTGATAGAGAACTTCAAATACATACATTGAAAATATGGAATGAGTTACTGGCGAGCTGACAATATGTTAGAGGTTAAATATTAAATAAATGGTTCAAAACACAGCATGCCTTCCATAGTTTTAACCTTGTGACATCTGTTCATAGAGATTCTTGGTATTATGGATCCAGAAAGAGAAAAACACAAGTGCCAGGAATGTTTACAAAAAAAACCTTTGGCACCTTATACAGGCCTTGCTGACCTTGTCTCTTCCTTTAGCTCACCTCCCTTTGGTGATTTAATTAGTTATTGCTTGCAGTTTGGCACGCACTCCAAGTTACTCTATGTCTTGTACAGTAGTTGCAGAAGCAAGGCCCTAGAAGTTTATGGTTTTGCTCAGTCTGTAAAGAACATTTTCATTTGCTAATTTCCAGTTGTCACAGTTGCAGAGAGGGCAGAAATTATATGTGCACACCTCTAGTGGTCATTTCTGATGAAGAATTCTTAATACGGCATTCACATATCCGACCCTATAAAATTCTGACTTCAGTGATGGTTAAACAAATGTGACACATATCTGATTATTTCATTCTAGCCCGTTCCAAACCTTGTCTGTTTTTTTTCAGGGAACACATAAAAGATACAATGTCAAAAATACATAGCTGAAAGGACTGTCTTTTAAAATAAGTAGGCTTCCATTTAGATGTATTGTAGTTGGTTTTGTTGGTACAATACTATATTTTCAACAAAAATATTTTAATTCAAAACGATATGATTCTGAAAATATTACTTGCCAAAAGATGACTGTGGACACGTGGACTGTAATACAGTACATACTTTAAACTCTGGTATGTTTTGTAGCAGTATGTAAAATTCCCCAATAGCAACCCACTAGCAAAATGAAACAAAATGTTACCCATGCACAGAACTGCGTAAATCGAAAATGACAATGCAGTTTAGCAAAAAATTAAAAAAATCACCAGTTTCCAGAATTAAAACACTGTCCAAAGTCAGTATTGAAATTACAGAATACAATGCTCGATAACACCCTAATGTCACAGTTCACTAGCAAATGAAAATGCACAAAAAGCAACTAAAGATCACAGATTTTAAAAGAAAATGCATCATAGTATCTGAAACTGTTTAGTGATTCACTTTTACATTACCGTACTGACGTGTATCTGGGTAACGGCTATCCAAGTGCTGAGTGTAGTATCTTTATTTTTCTTTTAGAGATCTTAACAGTAATATGTGGCTGTTGACAGTAATCCCTACTTTCCAACTAGAACTCTTCATTTACAGGCTACCCATCTGTAGATCCGGCAGGGAATGATTCAATTGCTGTTTTACAAACAGAGTTGTCAACACTGGTACCTCAACTTACTTAATATATCTGGTGATGGATATAGCCTGTATGGATACTTGTACTACTTCCCTACAGTAAACTAATTAAAATGTTTGAAAAAGGCATTAAATATATTCTAAGAAGTTTGGGGATTTTTTTTTTTTTTTTTTTTTTTTTGCCAGATTGTATGTTTTTTCTTCATTTGCCCAAAATAAATACAGGGTTAGGGACATTGTTACAAATGTTGTTAATTTAGAAAACATAACAGGTAGTAAAAAAGTTCCTTGACGAACTGAAACGAGTCTCACCCCTCTTTAATACCATAAAATCAGATGAGTGAAACAGAGGCCCTGTCCACACTGCTTAACTGATCTCGAGAACTGTACTCGAAACCATTCTAATTATCCAGCTCAAAGTATCCAAACTAAAGCACCGTTTCATGTTTCGTTTTAATGCGTCCACACACTATTAAAATAGTTTGGTTACAGTTCCTAACAGCACAATGAACAGTGGAAATGAATATGATACTATCCCACCATGCACTGTATTTTATTTTAAAATAATGTGTTATGCTTCATATTAATAGAGGTGCATATGCTAAAAAGAAGTAAAAAAAGTATTCCAGTGACACCTGTAAAAAGTAGGGCTTGAAGTTGTCGGGTTTTATTTTTAATCAAGTGAATAATAAATTGAGCTGATTCTGTTTTCATCATTAAACATTCATTACAACGTAAGCTGTTCATTACAAAACAATCTTTGTTTTTACCTTCATATCTTGCCTGCATCTAATTCTGGTCCCCTTAATTTTATTTCAAACAGAGCTGACAAATTAAGTGAATTGTTCATTCCGATCCTACTTTTAACTCACATTTCGTATTTGCAGGGGCCTACTTAACTCTGTGCTTCTGTTATTTTCCCCTCTAGTTTAACAGAGATTCTCCTAACATAAAAATGAATACCAGTTTGTAGTATTGTAATATTTTGGGATATTGGAGAATACACAAAAAATGTAGTTCGATATTACAGCGTCCACAGTTCTGACAAACCGCACTAAATGATCTAATTAGAACTGGACTTGAGACTAACTCCTGAGTACAGTATTAAACATTTCGTAGTGTGGATGCAAACCGTATCTAAAGGCAACTAATATAGTTTAAAGGCATAGTGTGGACAGGGCATTTTATGTAAATATATATTACAGAATACGTCATGTGAGTAAAAGCACATATACACAAGGCATGTTCTGTATATGGCAGCTCCAGTCTTTGTATCCATAGTGTCATTTTTCTAGATTTGGATATGAATGAGATGTATCTCTGTATATCACATCTTTCTGGACAGCTGAACACGTAGGGGGACGTTGTATTCTGTGATACAATGAATGAGAATCGTAGTGTAGCATTTAAAACTTGCCATAGATGATTGTACATACCTGTTTCATTAGAATGCAAATTTAAGTCAGTTTCTGCATTTTTTTTTTTTTTTTATCCACGCACCATCAAATTCAGGGATGTCTTCATGATAGAACACTTGTCTGTGTTCATCTTTTCCCCCTCTTTGAATAAATCAGGTTATGCTTCTAGAGAAGTCAGTTCCCCAGTGTTAACTTTTAGGCTGTGAATTAAAATCCTTCAGCTTCTAAATTATATTTCATTTATTAGGATACAGTAGCTCCAAGTAATTTGGTTTCAGCAACACTGACTAAACAAAGCATGGCAAATCGCTTAATGATTTTAGAATCAATTGAACTATGTTGCACTGGAGTGTTCAGTGATGTTAAAGTATGAGGTTTGTGGTTTACAAACAACTGAATCAACCATCTGGAACACCTAAAATGATTTGGTACCCTTAGAGATTTGACAGCAACATATGCAACCAATTGGCTGTCAGAACTTCCAACTGTATTGAGTTATTGGTATGGAACTATGGTTTATACATCTTTGAGTTGCGACTAAATTTGGAGTTGTGACAAATACTATATAGAAACGTTGATTTACAGTGTGCCTACAACCAGAGGATGGAACTCTGTTCAGACAAAGTAGTATAGATTCATTTTAAAAAGCATTTGTATACTTCTTGTGTCGGAATGCAATAGTTTTTTTTTTTTTTTGTAGTTGTTAAACGTTTACACCAGTTGAGCAGCAGAGTTTTCCAATCATTTTAAAGTCAATTACTTAACTTATGTTCTTCAAATAAAAAAAATCTAATTAAAACAATTAATAAAATAAAAATAAAATGTTAAACATGAGTTTTCCCAGCCAGAATAAAGAATTAACACAGGGTGCATTGATTTGCTGTAACCATTTTTTATCAACAGCAAAACTTGCTTATATAACTTTTATAAACCAGAAGCAGTTATATTAGAAATACACCCCAGGAAACCTAAGAAAACATCTTTTCTATGGTTATTTTCCCACCAATTGTGAAAACCAAAAAATCTCTAACAAAATCAAATCTGTGTTTTTTTGGGTTTTTTTCCATTCAATGGCAAACATTTTCACTAGAAGTCTTTTTCAATTTCTAGTTGAAATTTGTAAGTTATTTTTTTGTTCTTTAAAATACAAATATTTCTATATCAGCTATAATACACCTTCTGATGCAAATGTCTCTAGGACATTTACGTCTTTTAGAACGAAAAGTACATTTTGTCCACAAGTTAATAGTGCAGCCATTGAAACATACTGCAAATTGGCTGAAACAGATGTTACTAACAAATAAAATGAAAATGCCAACTAATTGTAGTAAAGATTAACTTGATGCATTAAGGACTATCAAATGTAATGAGAATGAGATTGTTAAACCAGCAGATAAGGATGGTGGTCTTGTTTTATTGTCTAAAGATTCCTATAAGACAGAAGTAAGATACTAATTATCTGACATTAACTTTTATAAGAAATTGGCAGGTGACCCCACCACTGTTTTCAAATCAGAAATTGATTGCTTTTTAATATCAGCATATGAATCGGTGCATATTCCATTAAATGTTCATTATAAGTACTTAACATGTAATCACCCTACAAAGCCTGTGCGCTCTCTCTCTCTCTCTCTCTCTCTCTCTCTCTCTCTCTCTCTCTCTCTCTCTATATATATATATATATATATATATATATATATATATATATATACATATATATGGATCCAGGTATTTAGTAACCCACCAAGGTGGTCCACGGGTTCCCAAGCCTGCTGGAATTGGTTCCCTCATTGAACCTCTTTAAGTAAGTTTATATAGCAATATTCTACATGTTGATTGCCTTAATACTCTTAAATGTTATCTTGATAGGAGACGTGACTTCCATACACCAACTGCATTTTTACTTGAGATGACACATATGATTCTCACTAAAAATGACTTTCTTTTTGAGAAAGATTTTTAGCTACAAATTCGGGGCACAGCAATAGGAGCTTCATTTGCACCCAACTATGCCAATCTCTTTATTGGATTTCTCGAATACAGCAATATACATGGATATAATGCTTTCATAGATAACATCATCATGTGGAAATGGTAAATTGATGATATTTTGCTGTTATGGTCCGGCACCAATCTAGAACTTATCTGAAAGGTCTGATTTCCTCTATTAATTTTAGTTTCGTATATGATACGTTCAAGGTTAGTTTTCTCGATACCACTGTATGTCTTGATAAGGGATCTTTAAATACCACCTTGTATACTAAACTGACTGATAAAAACGCTATTCTGCATGCTTCTAGCTTTCACTTTGTACCACTCAAAAGGGGACTTCCTTAGAGTCATTTTTTCTGACTCAAACAAATTTGTTTTAAACCTGAAGATTTTGACACTGAAGCTGGCAAAATATATGACCAATTTCTATCTAGGAATTACCCAAGGGATTGGCTAGATAAAGCTCTCTTCAAAGTTCAAAATAAGGATGTAAATCCTCATGTGAATAAGAACAACAAAGAATTATTTTCCATTTGTTGCACGACTTTTACTATACAGTCAAGACATTATTAAAAAAAAACACTGGCATAGCTTATCAACTGATATTATTGTTAGCAAAATATTTCAATCTATGCCAGTTTTTACAAACTATAGGGACATAAATATGCGGGACATTCTTGTTAAAGCCGATTCTTTTAAAGATACAGCTAAAATTTTAACTGGGGTACAGTCATAAACGGTTTCTTTCCATGTCGGAAATATGCAGCTTGTGACAATGCTATTAAAACTAAAACCTTTAAAAGTCATATTAAAAAAGAGTACAAGATTTCACAAGTTATTACGTGCACATCTGATTTTGTAGTTTATTTAATTTCCTGCCCTTGCAACTTACAATATGTTGGTAAAATCAAAAGACAACTACGGGCACGCATTAATGAACATAAACGTGCCACCCAGAGGAAAGACTTACACTCGCCACTGGCTAGACATTTTGTGGAGGTAAATCATTCCATTTAGGACTTAAAATGTTGTGGTAGACAAAGATTATTTCTCATAGAGGGGGTGACTTGAATCAAAAACTACTTCAATGTGAAGCAAAATGGATCCTCTATCTCAAGACAGAACAGCCATAAGGCATTAATGAAGAACTTGGATTATCATGTTACCTATAAATATATAATTTATATTTTTCTTTTTTGTATTGCTTTTGTATTTGTTTATATCAGAAATGTTTATGCGATAATTAATTAGTTACGTTATACTTAAGACTTGTTACCATTTGGCTCCTAATGTTTATATATATATAATATATATATATATATATATATATATATATATATATATATATATAAACATCAATGTTATTCATTTTTATTGTTTTGGCTTTAGTATATTTATATGAATTGAAATAGTCCAATCAATAGATATAAAAATTCAATAATTAACAATATGATGTATTTAACTGATGTTTTCTGCCATTGTTATCTTTGCTATTTGTGCAGTATATCAACTGTTCTATAAATAAGACTATTTTTTCACATAATTAAGATTTTGTAGTGGTTTTCATTGGCACTCTTCAAATAGCAGTGTGCAGATCATTTTGGAATTTTAACTAGTTAAAATGTTTATCATTTAACTTATGACATTTCTTTTAGTTACTCCATTACTCAGCCTCAAACAGACAGCATCCCTGGTTATCAGGCCTTCCATTATGTATCTGTTATATAATTCCATAGTTCCACAGTGACCATAATTCATGTGCGATGCGCTTTAACATTGCCCGCTATGGTTATGTATTGTGTTCCCATGGCTTTTTTTGGGCCAGTACCAAAACGAAGCAGCCTCAAAACATGTGGCTATACCATGAGCAACTTTATGCAAGCCCTGTATATTTAGAAAATAAACAACTAGCTGCAGTTGGGTTGATCCTGACTGCACTATACATTGTGTTAGACTTACAAAGCAAGCAACTGTATCCTTGTATAGATCAAGGCAATGTGAACCTGTGGGTGGTTGGCAGGTGTGATGTGTACTGCAGGACTGGTTACTCTCCTTCCTATAATGTGTTGAAACTTAGGAAAGGTATGTGAGCCTTTAACAACCATTCAACTATGTGAAGACACATGGGGAACATCCTGAACAGAATCAAACAAATCAGGTAACAGAGTTATTCATTTTTTTTCAAAGGGAAAATGTATTATCCATGCACTTTTAGACAGCTGTTTCAAGCACCTTGACAGGAAATAGGCCTATTACCTTTGCCAAAGCAAGTCAAGTACAGACAACCATTTTGTATGGCCTTAATAAATGATACATTTCCTGCTCTTCCACAATAATGATATTAAGTGCAAGTTAACCTGCCCTGGTGCATGCAAAGCTGTCATCAACAGAAATGTTATACAGTATTTTTAGGAAGCATTTTTAGACTCAATTAATACATTAAACGGATACATACTTTATATCATCAGTATTTTCACAATATTACTTTTCTTACCTGTTTAATAGATATAGGGCCTCATTTACAAACGGTCACTAAACATTATGGTGCACCATAATTGCAATTAGTGTGCACATTCAGGATTTCCGTATTTACTATTGTAACAGAGTTATTGATTTATCTGCAAATTATCTGTAAATAACAGGTTATATTAAGCATGAATAAATCGTGAATGGATGTTATAATTTCTCAGATTTTATTTGATAGTTCATTACATTGGTACAAATAATAGTGTTTAAGTAAAACACTTGCCCAAACAAGGTTTTATCATTTAAAACAACCACTTTTTGCATTGCCTCTGCCTGTCCCCTGCAGAGGGCTGCGTCTGTTGATCGCTCATTTTCGGTCAACGTAACAATTTAAGCCACCTGCACCTTTCACAATACATGTAGTGTGCACACTGTGGTATGTAAATTAGCCAAATAATGTGCACGTAAATTACAAGTTAATTTTTAATTGTGAGACTTTGAGTCTTGAGACCTTCTTTACTAACTCACAGCTGCCACAGTTTACAAAGGGGGCAGAAATCACTGTTGTATTTTTTAAACCATAGACCTGTATTTGAAAAAGGATATTATTTAGTAAGCCTGGTAAATGATGCTATAAAAAATGCTATTGATATTTATACAAAACACACATAGTAAGCTATATAAAAATAAATAAAATAAATAATAAATAAATAAATAAATAATGATACCATACCAAGTCCTGTGCCCTTGAAATGGTCACCGGATCAACATTTCACTTTTGTATATATGCCTTAAAATGTGTTCTGTGAACGAATGCTTTACTCACAAATGTACTTTAAGAGATGAGCCTGTGTCCTAAAAGCTACATCAAACGTTAAGCACCTCAATGTAGACTGCAAGTCCCAAGGTGCATTGTAAATCTGCACATCTGCAGTAATCTTAGCCTGTTTATCCGGTAGATGGTTACACTTGCAATGCATTAGTGGATCAGATTTGAAACACTTTCTTCATTGAAAGAAAGAATATAATACTTCTTTGTCAGTAACTGAGCTGTGTAGTTTATATTGAGGTTCAGTGGTTACAATATATACTGATTTCAAGTACTATATAAAGCTACATTCAGACATACAAATGGCACTTGGTACTCTCATTTTTATTGAAATAGATAGTATCATGAAAAAAAAAATCTTACAGGTTTTTCTTTCTATCCTTTTTCTAGCCATATCTGATGTTCAGTATTGATACTACAATTGCAGTTTATTAAAAGTCATTACAATTATGAAAGTGCTGAGATTTCAAATTAAAATTCACAAATGAAGGAGATGGAGAAAATGAATCATTACATGAGTTTTTACGATCCACTAATCATTATTATCTGTGTTTTTATTAAAATGAGGATATCAGTTGGCAGTTTCCAATAGTGACTTAGTAATTGGATAAGAGCTACATCTCTACAAGTGATTTGATTTAAATAGTACCATAGAGCGTTTGTTGAAAAGTTAGATATATATATATATATATATATATATATATATATATATATATATATCCAATATATGACTATATTATAGTGGAGAGAGGAAGGAGAGGAGATGCAGACGAGAGAGAGAGGCTAGCCTGTCTCTCTTTGGCTCTATACCCAAGGAGAATCAGGACCCAACATTGCATGCATTCATCAATGACTAGAAATTATGTTCTCATTCCTTATTGAATGATGAACATTCTTTAAATACCGTAGTTATTCCATGAATGTGAATGGCGGCTATCATCATGAGTGAAATAACCATGAATGTTCGTGGAGTTTTCTGTTTATATAACAAGTACAATGTATGAACAAGAAAGTATGTTTACACCAGATAAAACTGCTGAATTCTGAGAAGTCCTAGATAAAGCCCTACATCTGTTTAGTATTTAGAACAGCAAGATTTAGAACAGTGTGATTTACATGGTCATTTTGTCGTTGTATGTGGATGAATGTGGTAGATTCCAAAATTAGATCCACTATAGAAATTTGATTGATTCCAAAATGAGACACAGTAAAATAAATATTCTCTCAGCAGCATTTAATGTGACTAGGTTATTTGATGGTAGATCAATTAAGACTGGTTGAATATTAGAGGGCAGAATGGGTAAAAATTAATTAGAAAGTTCAACTTTAAAGCCATGCTCTGTGTTCTGTTTTTTTCACTTTATAGTGTAAATCTACGTGATTACAAATAAAACGTATTGTTTGTGATGTTCATTGTGTTTTATATTTATAGGTTCTTGTGACAGAAATACAATGAGTTCTGGTGATAAATCTCCCTCCCAACCTGTGAGGGCGCTAAAGAACGGGAGGAGAAGTATCTGGAAGGGCTGGCCTGACAGTTAGTTTCCGGGACCAGGAAGTCGGTCAGCCTGGAAAGAAGCGAGATTCTGTTGTAAGACCGTATTGACCTGAAAGGTAAACGAGAGGCAGCTGCAATCGTTTACCTAGATGTCATGCGGGAGTACATATAGGGGCCAGGGTAACGCTGATCTTTTCCTTCGTTTGGGTTAGACGGTGGGAGAGAGAAGGACTGAGAGAGGAGCTCTCAGAGTTTAAGAAAAATTTATACGTGTTGTGTGTTATTTCTGTCTGTTAGTCATTTTCTGTTTTTTTGTCGCACTAATTGACAGTTAACGCACACCTCCAGAACTGTTGCAAGGAAAGCACTGTCCGGAGCACCACTGCACTGAGCACCTGCATGTTTTCATTCACCCAGGACGGGTGACTGTGCCATTGTTTTTGTTCAGGACTGTGCCTTGTTTTCATCATCCCCGTGCTTTACACATTGTTGTGTATTGCCGGGGATTTATTATTTGGAACACTAAATGCACAATAATTGCCTTTTTATATATTTTACTTTTTCTGTAAATGATCAAATTAATAATTTATAGCCGTGTAGTAAAATAAGATTTGGGTACCTTAAAAAATGACGGGTTCCCAGATCTCTAGATTATATATATATATATTATATATATATAATATAGTAATATATATATATATATATATATCTATATATATATATATATCTATATCTCACTGTTATTTGTAACAGATTATCTATTAGTAAGGCTTTATAAAAGGAATGCCAAAGAAACATTGAACTTTGCATTTAGCATAAGTTTTTGTGACTGCAACATTACATTAAAGTCTGAGCGACTGTCTCAGTCTCTCCAAAGGCTATGGAAATTAAAGTCTGAGCGACTGTCTCAGTCTCTCCAAAGCTATTTGTTCATGTTTTAAGAATCTGTTTGTATTACTGGAAATGAACAATAGCGCAACATATATAAACAGCAACATCAATTTTTAACGTCCTTGTAAGTGAATAAGTATATAATGAGTTGCACATAGCTAGATCTGGTCCCAAGGACACTATCTGTGTCTAACTGTATTATTACTAAATGCAAACTAACCTGGAAAAATATGATGTGACAAACCTCAATTTCACCAAATAAATACTGCTTCTATTCAAGAAGCATGATAAATGAGGCTAATTATATGAAGCTGTTCTTTCTGTGCATCTGCAGATCGATTCTAATACCATACACTCTGAGGTTATACCTACCATTCTGAGGTTCAAGGAGCTCTAACTGTCCAAATGCTGGCGTACATTTGTTCCCATTGTAACGTTTGTGTGAAACAAATTATGTTTAAGAATTTGAAGTACATGGATCGTTACATATAAGACCTTATAGGTCCCCAGATTTTGGTACATTTTCAATCTTCAGTATCTAAATGGAGTAAAGAAAAAAAATTCTTAGAAGGCTTTCACACTGATACATGCTTGACGAGAATCTTTGAAATACAACTTGGATTGTCAGAAAAAAAAAAAAAAAATCAGTGTTTAAGTACCTAAACAAGACTAATAATTGCATTTCTTTCATTGTCAACAACAGGCCAAAGGGATCCTACAGTTTTTGACATTATCTCTCGCAACAGCAGTGACATGGATAGGAGTTCTGTACTGAGGAGGTCACCACCACCCTAAAGATGTATGAATTGATGAATAATTTATAGATGCAAGTTACACTATTGTATACAAAGTCAAAGAAACTCTACCAATGCTGTTGTTGTCTACTGGAGCAAAAGTAGAATGTCCTAATATCTAAAGCAGCCTGTACAGTGTGTGCCTGGGTGCACCTGTCCTAAACAATACACGTTAGTCTTCTAAAAACCTAAGACAATAGTTTTTTTTTTGTTTTGTTTTGTTTTGTTTTTTTAACGGGTTAAGCCCAAAAGAAAATATATATATATATATTACATATATATATATATATATATATATATATATATATATATATATATATATATATATATATATATATATATATATACAGTGCCTATAGAAAGTCTACACCCCCTTTCAAAATGTTTACCTTTTGTTGCCTTATAGCCTGTAATTAAAATGCAATAAAATCATTTTTTTTTCATTTATCTACACATCCTGGACAGCAATCTTCAAGTCATGCCACACGTTTTTGACTGGATTTAGGTCGGGGCTCTGACTGGGCCACTCAAAGACATTTACCTTTTTGTTCCTTAACCACTCCAGTGTAGCTTTGGCTGTGTGCTTTGGGTCGCTGTCATGCTGGAAGGTGAACTTCCATCCCAGTTTCAGCTTTTTTGCAGAGGGCAGCAGGTGTTCCTCAAGGATTTCTCTATACTTTGCTCCATTCATTTTCCCTTCTATCCTGACAAGTGCCCCAGTCTCTGCCGATGAGAAACATCCCCATAATATGATACTGCCACCACCATGGTTCACAGTAGGGATGGTGTTCTTTGGGTGATGCGCTGATGCATTTAGGCCAATTGTTTTAGTTTCGTCAGACCACAAAACCACATGGCTACAGAATCTACTGAGTGTTTTTTTGCATACTTCAAATGGGATTCAAGGTGGGCTTTCTTGAGTAATGGCTTCCTTCTTGTTACCCTACCATACATGCCAGATTTGTGGAGTGCTTGGGATATTGCTGTCACATGCACACTTTGACCATTCTTGGCCATAAAAGCCTGTAGCTTTGCCATAACCCACTATTTTCTGTTTTGACGTTTCAACCCTTGTCAACTGATCTGAGAGCTATGAGGAAAAAATTACCGTGAGTGACCTGAACCTCCCTGCGAAATAAAATAAAAATGTTGATTTAAATGCACTGTGTGTTTAACATCTATCAAATAGGCTATGAAATAGTTTTAAAAATATTTTAATAAAACACAACAGTTCCCAATGGTTCAACTTGTATTGGCACATTACAATAACAATACTGTAAAATGTAATTTACTAAAGCATATTGTTCAACAATGTCTTGCACATCTGACAGTTGTAAAGTTACAAAAAATATATATTTTTGTGCACCGTTTTTTATTTATTTATTTATTTTTTAAAATCTCAGTATGATCTCTAGAACACGTTTAACAGACAAAGCAACAAAGCACAAAAGTCTACAGGTTTGTCGTTATATGTATTACAGGTTAACTCCATGAAAAGTGTGATGTGAATGTAATGTTGAATACGGTGGGGTAGTATGTTTACATTCAGCAGCTACTTGACTGTTTAGTGTGTGTGCCATCAGTAATTTAGGGAGTTGAGAGCTGCGACAGAGCTCATCAAACGTGTTCTTGTTCTTGAATACCTGTTATTAAATACAACAGTTACATTCAATACTGGATTCGTGTCTTTTATTTAAAAAAGAACTGCACAGATTGGAGGGATGTGTTAAAATAGATGCGTCTAGGCAGATGTAGGATTCAGATTCGGTTCCGAACCCTGCACAAAAAGTAGATATTCGGGGCGAATGCGAAACCGAATCCTGGATTTGGTGCATCCCTACCACAGTAAAAAAAGAGAAAAAAAGTATTTGTTTAAATAACCTGTTTAAAATGTTTAAGATAGTTTAGAACCACAGGCCTTAATTGTATCCTGGAACAAACCAGCCAGGAGCACTCCCAGAAATCTTTCACACACACAACTGAATGGCCTTGACACACCCGATCCTCTCCTCCTGCTTTTGCACCTCATTGACTACCAGCTTCCTCTGTTGAGCTGGGGTTGCCTTGTGCCATGTAGGAGGAGCTGAACTGAGACCAAAACCTCCTTTTCCATGCTGAACTTGCCTCATAATAGCTCCGATTCGAAGGGCAGCCTTAGCACCTTCCACAGCTTTCTTTGCCATCCTTTTTCTTCCAGTTTTCAACACAAGTGCTGCCTCCCTTACGCATTTGTCACGTGAATCTACTAATGTCATTTCCAGTCAGACTTTGGCGCACTCAAACTCCTCGGTTAGAGCCGAGATTGGTAGCTGCAGTACTCCTTTACCATAAAGTCCCACTCTACTGAGGCAGCGTGGAACTCCCAACCATTTCCTGACATATGAACTGATTAAAGCTTCCCGATTCTCAACTGTTGTCAAGGAAACCTTGCACACAGTCAGTGGCCACAGCAGTCTTGGCAGTAGACCATACTGAAGGCACCAGAATTTCAGTTTGCCTGTTAAAGTGCTGCTGTCTATGCTCTTCAACACTTCCACTGCCTGTTTTCTAACTTTTCCCACACCAACTGTGTCCTTTAGATCCCCATCGTACCATCTCCCTAGACTTTTCACTAGCTTCTCGGACACTGTTGGTATTGCCTCACCATTAATGTAGAATATTTTATCTACTACTTTACCTTTAATTATAGAGATGCTCCTTGATTTAGTGGACTTGAATTGCATTCAATTGCATTTTATGTATGCTCGAATTGGTGGTAGTCGCATTCCAGAAGCCAAGCGCTCTCCACTCACTACCCATTTTGATGCCTTAATAATTACTTCCATTGCCATGGTAAAAGCCAGTGGAGAAATGGTACATCCAGCCATTATTCCAACTTCTAGGCATTGCCAGGTAATGTTGAATTCTTAAGTTGAAAAACTAAATTGCAAATCTCCAAAGTAGGCTTTCACTAAATTTGTTATTGTCATCGGTATGCTAAAAAAAATCAAACAATGCCCAAATAATTTTATGTGGCACTGAACCATATGCATTAGCCAAATCCAGGAATGTCACAAAGCTCCCTCCTCTCCTTTTTTGCTGATTGAATTTGTTGCTAGATTACGCTGGAGTGTAAACATGCGAGTCCACACTTGTGAAGAGGACATTTTGCAAACCACAGGTATGCACTGATGCATATGGCTACACGTGCTAATGAAACCAACGACTACTAGATCAAATCCTTAGTGTTTTTCCATAGACTTAAAGTTTGCTGTTTTAAACATTTTGTGGAACCATGGATAAGAGAACATGTTGGGTGATCCACATAGAAAGCATGACAAGGAAAGCAATGAGGGATGTGATCTACTGTAGCAGAATCAGACATTGATTCACTGACACCTTTCAACAGGCGTCCCTTGTGGAAGAAGAGTAGTTTGTGATATGCAATGAAGTTTGCATTCATACAATTTATTTATACTTCCTGCCAAAAAGCCTCATTCAGAAAGAAGACATCCACTTAGTACTAGAAAATAACAATTTATTGGTTGCAAGAAATGCCTGATAGCACATGAACAATTGGAAAACAGTTATGCCCGACCTGAACATGATAGCCGACAGATACATAATACATTCACGTTACAATTTGGCCCATGGCCTTATCCATTGGAGCGCGATAGCACCCCCATATGCTGGCTGAGCTAAGACTTATGCAATATAGTGATTAGGAATGACTAGGCCAGCGAGCTGGACAATTGGCACTTGGGGCCATCTTCCCCCTAGACAAGGCATGCTGCAGGGTGGAGGCAGGGAGGAGGAGGACCAAACAAAGAAATGACAGGGGTTTGTGAGCAGAGAGACCTATTTAACTGGTTAAACAGATTGATGGGTCTCCTTTTGGAAAGACAACAAGTTTCCAAAGACATTCAATTTCAGTTAAATGCTGTAAGTTACTTAATATAACTTTTGTACAATACAAGTGATATAAAATAAAGGGGCAGTGTGGTGGGGAGCCACGCCCCTATGGATATTTGTGCACTGTTTTGTTTGTTTTATTTGTATTATTATGATTTAGACATGACGGTGAAAACCTGTGTTTTGATTTATTGTTTGGCAAGGACGAGTGAGGTACAGTCCGCCATATTATTGTTTTAATGTTTAAATACCTTGTGAGGATGCGTGACTGATCAGCTACTGAGTATTTAACTAGCTGACAGTCACACATCCTTATTATACCCGTGCAAAATGTAACCGAGGGATAATCAGATAATTATAGCTGGTTAATCCCTCGGTCACGGATATAAAAGCCTGCAGCTTTGCTTGTTCGAGGAAGGGTGTTTGTGAGTGGAGAGGAGGTAATAATACAGAAAGGAATAACAATTGCTAAGCGTGCTGGGTCTACACCAGCACAATACTTATTTGTTAGTTTTTTTAGCCAATGTGCCTTTTTATTTTGTGAAGTCTTTTGTTTTATTTAGACTGTCTGTTTGTTTATTATTTAAAAAAAAATGCTGAGCGCCGTAACGTATCAGTTTCGCCCCGCAGTTGCTGTATTGCATTTATTTCTGGTCTGACGTCACCACCAAAGCCATCTTGATCACACGCAGTAAACATATTTTACCCAATATGCACACCAATGACACTGGAGTACTGTGCGCTTGTATGCACAAACAGCAGTACACTTGCATAATACCATAATACAGTTTTCTATATTATGGAGCAGTGTCAAATGATTCTGTAAGCCTAGACTTATCTGGTGGTTTTTCATTGTTAAATATCATTTAGTTTTTTTTTAGAAAACAACAATTATCTTCAGGTTATGAAGTTATCCTCTGCATCCAGTTGCATTTTGTGAATCTGTTGAGTTGTAAATAACCATGATTTAATAGTACCATTTTGCATAGTCTGGACAGCCATGTATAATCAGATTTTTCTTTTTCTTTTTTTCTTTTTTTTAAGTGAATACAGGTATGACTGGTATCCAGT
Source organism: Polyodon spathula (assembly GCF_017654505.1). Lineage (NCBI taxonomy): Eukaryota > Metazoa > Chordata > Actinopteri > Acipenseriformes > Polyodontidae > Polyodon > Polyodon spathula. The sequence continues at coordinate 17,721,262 of NC_054547.1, forward strand.
TAAAATTTAAGTTTCAAGGAAAAAGATCTTGAGAAAGATTAGGGCCGTCTATGTTCTTTAGACATATGGATTCGATTTTGAAGTCCTTAATGGCCTTTCTAAAATTGTGCAGTAAGTCAATAAAAACAAAAATGAAAACTAGTCTTGTCAAACCATATTTAAATTCCTTCAACATTATTTATCTGTAATTTAAAAAAAAAAGAAAGACATCAACATCATTGAAATGCTGTTTTCTTCTTAGCTTTGCAAACAACAGCTCTCTTCCAGCAAAGTCTTAACTAAATCTTCTTTAATGTCTGTTACTATTTAAACTGTATCTATCAACTCCATCCTTTTGAAACTAAATGCATTATTGATTTACTGAGAATAATTTACATATACTACTTTAGTTGTGAAAAACAAAATCATGTGAATAAAAAATGACCACAGTCCAAGAATTTCCTGAACACATTAATTGGTTTCTGACTGATCTTCCACTGAACTCTTATCCAGTGGTGCCTTTGAATGCACTCATGCATTATTTTCTTCTGCCATCCATTGAAATTTCTACTCTGCTGTTGCAGAAAAGTCAAGCTAGGACACTGTGACAGCCAGCTGACCTCTTTCTTCTTTCTATTCTAATTGCTCGAAATAATACAAAAAGACAGGAGTGTGAAGGTGCATCATATTGCAGCAATGCTTGTAGTAACCGTAGAAGAAGATCTTGCTATATTTGTAAAATGTTAACATTTAGCATGATGATCCTAGAGTTTCTGAATACCAGTAATATAACTGTAGTATCTGTTTAGTTTTCTATTACTATTTGTACATTATTTGTACTTAATAGCCCTATTGAATGTATTTTCAAAGAAAAACAAATGTGATAATGATATATATAAGATATATATATATATATATATATATATATATATATATATGTTTTTAAAACAAACAACAAAAACCCTTCACTTGGAACTTATGCACCACTTCTGTTCAAAGAGAGCCACATCATAAGCCAGTTTATAATAACTATTTAACTTGAATACAACCAGCATTTTATAAAGCAAAAAGCACATTTGATTATCCTGAGCTAAGCATTATATTCTTGTGGGATATGAGATTGCCAGTTTAGCTTGTACTTTATTAGTGCTATTTAAAGAGGAACTATCTAGACAGCACAATATGGTAGAGCAGAGGCCCTGCACAGCTCAAAGTATGTGTGTTGTGGCTGGCAGCCATCTTGGCTCAGCTGTGGAGGAACCTTAGCACAGCCACATATTATAAATTGTTTTGTGGAATGTTTTACTGAGAAGTGTGGACTGCTTTAATTGTTAAATTGAAAAGTGTGGAATGTGCCCAGATGGGAATTGAATTATTTGTTGTCAATTAAGACAAATAAATGTTTGTTTGCAGTTCAGTGAAGGGGCTTGCCTAGGCTGAACAGTGGAACAGTGGGAGAAGAGAGAGAAAAAGAGTGCACCGGGACAGCGGAAGCTTGGGTGCTGTTTGTGTTTTTTTTGTTTGGATTTTTGTGTTAATCTTTTGTTTTGTTCCTGTTTGTTTTTGAAGAAATAATAAAAGGTGCGAAGAAGTGCTTAACTGTAGTATTCTGAGTCTGGGTTTACTATTTCAAGAGTTCAGACCAGTCTTGACTTTGGAGCTACCCCACCACAGCAGCTAAGTTACTTATTCTAACAGAACTCAAAAGCACAACAAAGTAATACCATATTCTTAGCACAACCCTCCTTCCGGGTGCTAACAGTTGCCCTTTACTTAATTTACATAATTTCTTATGTGGGAAGCCATCACCATACCTTTTATAGCAACACAGGCATCAAGTTTCTCATGGGCTTTACATGGTTACAAGCAAGTTGAGAACCAAAGGAACACATATTCATGACAGCAGGAACAACAAACCATCAGTGTGCAGCTTTCCAATTGGCATGAATAATTCAATTTGTCTATGTATGTCCCTTAAGGGAACTTGGCTTTTTATATTACATCATGTTATAAAGACTGCATATGTGGTATAAAGGCTGCATACAGTATGTTAACGTCTGAAATTCTGAAAGTTATTAATTGTCTGCCATATTTTCCATTTCCTGGCTGAGTTATCAATTAATCAAGCCATGTTTTTGTTTACTATGGAATAAAGCCCACAAAGCTTCAGCATAAATATTAGAATAGTTAATAAAATGCAGTATGAAATATAAACGGGCCATTATTTATTAGATGTTCCATTGTCAATGTCCCTAAAGCTCTGCTGTCTTGAGTTTTTTTGATTAAAACATATTCATTAAGTGCTGTATAAGTCTAAATAATGTCACAAGATGAATGTTCTGTCTTATTTATGTAGTATTTTTGATGCTTCATATATATTTTAACCTGGTACAGTAGTGTTTATGTGGTAGCTTTTACAAATGTGCACAATTCTCATAATAATGCATTCATGGTATTTGGTGTCCAATTCTTGCCTCTATGTTTTTCATCCCCCTTGTAACTCTCCATCTATACAGGCTAGTAAAACCCAGAACTGGACTAAAAAGAAAAAAAGAAGAAATTCCATCAATGAATGAATTATTTATGCTTCGACATTCTTTAACCCTTCCGCTGTAGCACAGCTTGAAATCGTTCATATGTGAATGATGATGTAATAGTGATGCTAGATGCCCATTTTAAACCTTTTTAAACAACCATTGGTGGCTAACCAAATAACTGACATCTCCAAAGTTTGGTTTTATATACTTTCAAAATGCAAGTAAAGTTAGATAGACAGAAAGCTAGACGAGTGAGTTTTAGATTTTTGTATTCCCAAATGTTTTAAACCTAAAAATCAATTAGCAAAATGTTAACTGTAATAATATCTTTATTTCTATATAGAGCATTTCATAACAGACCACCATCACAAAGCACTTTACAGAGGTAGGCTGTGAACTATATGCAGTCACTTACAATATATTGATTTAACATCTCTTGCACTGGATGGAGCACAAGGAGGTTAAGTGATTTGCTTAGGGTGACACAGTGAGTCAGTGGCAGTGGAGGGATTTGAACCAGTGCCCTACTTGTTACAAACCCTGGACTTTAACCACTGGACCAAACTCTCCAATCACAATGCATTTTACTAACGCCCCAGACCAATAGAGATACCTTTTATTATGAGGTGCAGGATTTCAGTTTCTTAGGTTTTGGTTTTGTTGATTTTAAAGCACAGCATTACTGGTGAGCATACTAAATTACTTTACATAAGTATTTAAGTAAAACTATTTACTTAGTTTTAATTTAATAGTAAAACTATTTTTTTTTTTACAGAAGATGTTGATGAGTTGACAGATCTATCTGATGGCAAACTTCTTCACATAACGCACCTATCAAATAATTTGGTGTAAAATCAAAACCAGACATGGAATTTATGAAACTCTTTCTGATCCTAGTTCCTGAGGGTTGTGGCTACCACAGATACCTTTACTTTTAAAAGTTTTTTTAGGTTTTTGGATCCATTTAAAGGGTTTGGGCCGCAATCGGTACGGTTTGGTACGTTTGGTGTGAAGTCTGAACAACAAAGTCAACTTGGGAAATGAACCGTACCGAGTCCACCTAAAGAGGTGTTCTCGGTCCGTTTGGCAAACGCAGCAAATCTGGTTCGCTTGATAAATGTCAATGTGCACAACAGCTGGACTCAATCCTTTTGCACATAGGAAACAAACTATACAAGGTAACCTGACTAGGAAGTAAACATTTTGCGGTTTAGTTCATAATCTGTGGAAACAAGTAGAACAAAAAACAAAAAATGTCTTAGGGAGCTTGTGGCAAAGTGCCCCTCCCCTGGGCTATTTATTTGTGTTGTATGTTGCGTGTAGTGTGTTAACTTTGGTGTATTGTAGGTTGGTACATGGGATAATATGGGTTATGAACACGAGTAATTTAAAAAGTATATTTGTATTTAGGCATGAGGATTGCACAGCACTTCATGTGCAGGTAAAATGTAATATGTGAGCACGGGGAATTGCACTAAGTAAATTCACGTGCAGTTGTACAGAGACTCTAATTGAATGATTGATTAGCAATCGAGTCTCGGTACAGCTGCATAAAAGCAACATGATTTCACTCACTCAGGGTTGTGTGTTTGGTGAGTGGAGAACAGGTGTGGAGAGGAGAAAAGTAAAAATGTGAATTAATTTAACTCCCCGTGTTTGTCTGTTTGTCCACTCGTTTGTTTGTCCGTTTAATGTTAGAACGTTTTGTTTGTATATTTATTTTGGCTAAAGTGCCATGTCCTGTATTTTGTTTGTCTTGCAACCTTTTATTTTCTGCTCTGCTTAATTATTAAATGCTGAGCGAAAGCGCTCAAATTCGTCAAAACTCCACCTCTCTGTGTCTTCTGCGTTGGTTCCTGTTTCTGGTCTGACATCACCCACTGCAGCCATCTTTGTGACAGAGCTATATTAAGGTTACCAAACATCCTGGGAAAATTGAGTGGCACAGTTTTCAGCCAGTTGAAAACTGTAAAATTGTTACTCTTCCCTGTTTTTCAATTGTATTTTTTTTTAAGTACAAAACTGTATTAGCGTACTCTGCAAATAGCAGAGTAATGTATTAGGTTGTGTGTTAGTGCCATTCAAAAATAAAATAAACAATCTTATGGATTATTTGTTTAATTTTTCTGATTATGTAAATACCATATGTTTAAATGTAAATAGCTGGTCTAGTTATATAATCCGGCTTTTTGACCAGATGGCAATGTAAAGAAAATAATTAGTTGTTATGATCTGCAATAAATTCACCCGATGTTTAATTTTTAAACTATTATTGTGTTATGTTATATACTGTTATTTTTGGGTATGCCGTCAGTGAAAGTCCTTGTTTTTAATTGTGAAAATCTGGTAATCCTAAACTAGATAGACAGTGCGAGAAACTGAAGCTCTGATAGACATTTTGGTCAGACACCAAAATCCAAGCCAAATTGGACAAAACTCACAAAAATAATTCTCAAATTAGTTTATTGGTTTGTTTAATGCTGACTTTAGGAGAACCGTGCAGAATTGCATAAACTGCATTCTCCTACTGTAGGCATTCAAGAAATGTATTCATTAAATTAGTGAAGTGCTCCCCAGTGCTTTCTTCCACAGCAAAGTGTAAGAATCTAAAACATGCTATATTAAAAACCAGAGCAATACATCAATAGCTGCCATCTATCAATATGCCTTGGAGGATATTGTAAACATCCGGTTCACACACCATATCAATGAGCCAAGTGCACTTGCAAACTGCATGGTGAACACAAATGAACCAGACCCAAAATCGAAAAGGACCCAAAAATGAACTTTAGCTCGCATCCAGACAAACTTGATACATTGTTTTAAATGGACCCAGTGTGAATGCAGCCTATAATAGTTTTCGAGTACATTTAAAAACATCTTTTATACTCAGACTTGGTAATTGTAGGGTATATTTTCTCTTAATAATCTTCAGACTCTCAGCCGCTTAGAAAGGTATAATACAGTATACTTTCTGTGGATATTTGTCCTGATACACAAACCCAAAGTCATGTCAGTTAGACCTCAAACAAGTAGAATGCTCACTGTAGCGGAATGGTTAATAATGGCACTTTTTTTTTCCTTCTTTTGTGGCCAATATTTTTTTTAAAGCTTTAGTCTGCATTTAGTAAGTACCTTAAATTGCTTAGCTTTATGAAATTCTACAAATAACCAAATACAGACAGAGGCAGCTATTAACTCGAGTGCATCACAATGCAACTGAACATTTGTTGTTGGTGTATCGATGACACAAAAGTCTGCTCTGGTGCTATTGGCATTGTGACAGGGGATGCGTTGCTAGGCAACACATTGAGCAGGAAGGCTCGTCTGGTGGTGAGCTGATTGGGAGGTCCTGATTGGCTGGGTGGTGTGTTCGGGGAAACTGTGTGCAGCTCAAAAAGTATCTGCGCCACAGTTTAAGGCTACTGTACAACCATGGCTACACAGAAGGGCGCTCAGCAAAAGTTTGATTTGTTTACATCAAGGAGGAGAGTGTCCACTCCACAAGATTACTACGGAACCCTTGCACTCCAAGATGGTGCTCGTGAAGGCATTGCTCAGTCGGGACCATCAGTATAAGTCTGAGTCTCCAGGAGGCCAGGACTTCGGGAGAACAGCAATAGGTTAGTTTAGGGGATGTAGATCCCAACCAGTATAGAGGGGGTTTTGTAGTGTAACAGGTTCCTGGAGTGGGACATCTCTTTTAGTGGGGCTAGCGTTCAACTTGTGTGGCAAACTTTTATTTTTAGCTTTGTTTTGTTTTACAATGCTCTGTCTGACTCCTTATTTATCAGTGATGACCCACATATGTAACATCTCCCTGTTACAGGTATGTTAATTGGACTTGAAGAGCAAATACTGCTCTATGAATCCAAGACAGCTTAAACTTGAAGACAGGAGCAACATAGAATTACAAACCAAACAATAAGAATGACACCTGGATAAAATCAACCTGTAGATGTGGAAACTCTACCGATTACATTAACAATGTAATGACAATGTTATGTTAAAACCTAAAGCAACGCTAAAAATAAAGAAATGGCTGTTTCTTTATCAGCTCACTCAAAGGCAGACAGTTACTTAGGTTAAATTACACATGGTTTTGCTAGGGTAAAAACAGACACATTCAAAACAGACATCAATGTCAGAAAAAACACTCAGGGGGTGGACAACAGCTTCCTTTTTAAGCCACTTAAATTTTTTTGTCTATATATGTCTATATTTCATTATTCCTTGGAGCACTCGACTTAGCTCTATGGTTTCAGTGATCTACTGCACTGCACCCGTCATTTCCAATTGGCAGGAACACATTCAAAATATCCAGCTGTGTCTTTAACATGGAAAGAGAAGGTGCTATAATAACCTGCCTTATTATCTGAAAAATCCATGATGTGCTGTTTAATAACTGCACCATCTGTAAGAAATCTCTGTTTCCTTAATATCTGTATCTTCCTGTTTAGCAAGTCTGCTCTGTGCTTTGTGTGCCTGTGAAAGCCCTTCTGTGACAATGTGCGGAAAGAATACAGGTTTGATTCAAAATGTGGAAAGAATAGGGGTTTGATTCAACATGGAAAAATGTAACATATATGGGGCAAGCATACAGTCACTGGCTTCAGGTATAGCCACACCTACTTTGGTTTCCCTTTCAATTCCAAGACAACCAATCAATATCGCCACAGGTCAGGTAGGGGTTTTTATGTATATATGTATTTGTTCCTTTTACTATTAATATGAGTTTGCATTTGTGTGTTTTAGATCGGCAGGGAGGGGGTTAAATAACTCCCTGCCAAAATACACAAGAGAATGTGGCTGGAGCCTTAACTGAGTAATTGTTAATTATTGATTAATTGGGCTCCAGCCACAAACTGTGCCTCACTTCACCCAAAGGTACCTGCCTCGCTTCGCCCAAGGATGCCTGCCTCATTTTGCCCAAGGTTGCCTGCTGCTCTGCATCGCCTGCAGTTGCCTGCTCCTCCGCATCGCCAGGGGTTGCCTGCTCCTCCGCATCGCCAGGGGTTGCCTGCTGCTCCGCATCGCCTGGGGTTGCCTGCTGCTCCACATTGCCTGGGGTTGCCTGCTGCTCTGCATCACTTGGAGAGCCACCAGTTACAGGGTACAAGGGAGAAATGGAGCTCCCTCTGCCGCCTCTAAGGCCAGGGGCTCCACTCCCAAGTTCGCTTCCCAAGGGTCAGCTGCTGTCGTCACCTCCCGAGGGTCTGCTGCTGCCGTTACCTCCAGAGGGTCCGCTGTAGCCGCCACCTCTCGAGGGTCCGCTGCAGCCATCGCCTCCCGAGGGTCCACTGCTGCCGTTGCCTCTCGAGGGTTCGCTGCTGCCATCGCCTCCCGAGGGTCCGCTGCTGCCGTCGCCGCCTGAGGGTCCGCTGCTGCCATCGTTTCCCGTCGGTCCACTGCTGCCGTCGCCGCCTGAGGGTCCGCTGCTGCCATCACCTAAGGTTGCCGGCTCTGCTTCGCCTGGGGTCACAGGAACTGCTTCGCCTAGGGTTGTTGCCAGCTCTGCTTCACCAGGGGTTGCCACCAGCTCTGGGGATGTGCTGGGGCTGGAGGAACCAGCCCAGAAGCCATTAATGGCTCTGCTGCTAGTCGATAAGCTGACCGCCTTTCTGCCGTCAGCTAGGAAGCTGCTGGTTGTGAAGAGGGGGGAGGAGGTCGGGCGACCGCCTTCCCCAGCAGCACTTTCGCTGCCGGAGATACTGTGGTCAGAGCCCCGGAAGAGGGAGCTGCCGGCTACGAAGGGGGGAGGTCAAGAGACTACCCCCCAAGCAGCCATTCAGCTGCCGGGATTGCCTTGGCCGAAGGAGCTGTCAAACCATGGGCGGCTAAGGGGGGAGGTGGCCTTTTAAGTGGCCTTCATGTGTGCTATGAACAAAGGGGTGCATGTGTGGCGGAGTGTCCCGCCCCTTATTTATTTATTTTTGTACTATTATGATTTATTACTATTTTTATGTATATATGTATTTGTTCCTTATATTATTAATATGAGTTTGCATTTGTGTGTTTTGGATCGGTACTAAATTCCTCCCTGCCAAAATACATGTGAGAATGTGGATGGAGCCTTAATTTAGTAATTGTTCATTATTGATTAATTGGCCTCCAGCCACAAACTATAAAAACTCAGGAGAGATCCTTTGTCTGTAGAGTGTGTCATAGGAGAGACGTAAGACCTGCTAGATGAGGGTAGATCCCCTTCTAAGTTGAAAGTGTACCTGGCAGCCATATCTGCATGCCATGTCCCCATTGACTCGATGTCCCCAGGCCCTCTTTTACTGGCGACATGTTTTGTAGAGTGTGCTCCTCCTAGAAAGGATGTCCTCCTCGAGTGGAGCCTGGACGTGGTACTGGAGGCTCTCACTAAGGCCCCGTTTAAGCCTATGCATTCCACAGAGTTGAAATATCTCTATGAAAACAGCCTTTTTGCTAGCCATCATCTCCACTAAGCAGGTTAGTGAGCTACAGGCTCTGCCAGTACACAGTGCCTGTATGCATATTTGGGATGATGGAAATGCACGCACGAATCCCACTTTCCTCCCTAAGGTGGTTACAGCTTTTCACTTAAACCAACTGGAGGAGGAGGAGGTTGCTCCCTCAGCCTAGTTCATTGAGAGGGCATGTGGATAGGATGAGAGCACTGCGTCAGTCTGACCAGCTCTTCTTAAGTTTGATGAAAATTATTTACAAAAGTCAATTAGATTTTTTGATAGTTAAAATCAGAAATTACATTTCCCACTCTGTTATAAGTAGATACCTACCGAAAGGCAGAAGTGCGTATTAGCTCAGTCGAAGCCATCTCACTATTTCGTCACACTCGCACTCTTCCCAACCCACCCACGTCACGTGATCTCCGCATCCCACATGACCACCTACAGGAAAAATAGAATGCTCTGCATTTTGCCAGCGCGCCGTACCTGGAGACACTTAGAAAAATGTAGGCTAACAATATTACATTAGTAGTCGGATGTTTAAACATCCCAAAATACCCAGACCCCAAAAAATATATTTTGAATCCCAAGAATAACTGGGGAAAAAAAATGCAAAAAGAAAAAGCTTGGTCTCACCGGTCATCCAAATCAAGAAGGATGATTCTTCAGAGATAATATTCTTGCTGATCACGGCTTAGGCTTTAGAATGAAGATCCAACAGCAGGACAAGGCATTCACAGTAATAACACAGCTGCATTGTGGTTTTTTGGGTGTTATTTATAGCTTTTTTTGTATCTTTCCATAAGCTATACTGACCGAACAACAATGGATTACAAACTTTACAAGCAACGTGTGAACAGGCTGGCTGTAGGTGTGACGTAAGGAGTACACAGAAAGGAGTACACAGACATGCAGTGCTGGCAGGTGAAACTGAGACTCTGCGGTGCGCTGTGTTTTATTAAACATGCAGAAAAAATAAAAGGTTGAACAAAAACAGCACACAGCACTTTGGGACAAAATAAGTAGACAAACAAAAACAGACTAAAACTAAACAAACAGTGGACGAACAGACAAAGAAGTACAGTGCTGGTTCTTCCAGCACGTTGTAGCAATTATTTATTTTCTTACTTTTTATTCTACTCGCCACACCCGTTCTCCACTCATGAACACACAACCCCCCGAGTGAGTGCTTCGTGCTTCTATATATACAGCTGTGCCAAGATTCAATTACTAATTAATCATTCACTTGAATCTCGGCATGTTAACTAGTTTGTGCAATCCTGTGCTCACCTATTATTACGTACTTTATCTGCACGTGAAATGATTGTGCCATCCCTGTGCCTAAATACAACTAAATATTTTAAATCACTTGTGTTACCAGACCCATTTATATCCTGTGTATCAATACATACACACCAACATTAACACACCACATGCAACATATAACACAAAACACACACAGGGCCAGGGCACACTGCCACACAACTCCATTTCAAAAAGTGCACATGACCCAGGACGTCTTTATTAAAGGCATACACTCCTAACAGAAATCCAAACACTAGGCTCATTTATTTCTTTCTACGTACCTTTTTCTGGGCAGGCTTACTGCTGCTAAAAATAAGAGGCAGCAGGTGGAATGCTTCTTGTCCAACGTTGAAGTATTTGCTACAGATTGGCATAGTTACACACATTGTCCGAGATTCACTGGAAATTGTTGACAATGGCCGGTTAATGTCCAAAGTAGTCTACATTTATGTTAAGAAAACAACATAGCCCAAAATGAGTGCAACATTATATTAATCCAAAAAAAGTATTTAAAGTGAGAATTAGGGTGGTCTAATAAGAGGAGGGGGATATTGTTTAAATAAATGTGTGGGTGTGTGCATGTACATGTTCTGAAAAGGGTTTAAGCAGTGTAGACTCAGTACTAAACTTTACGTTATTTTCAATGTGTATATTTTGAATGAATACTTGAAAGCTTGCCAGAAATACAATCAGTCACTTCACTGGAAGTCTGATGCTGGATAGGATATGCAGGCATTGCTAAAATGTAAAAAGAAGAAAAAATGTATTTACCGTAAGTGCTCAATTAATAACTGTACTTTAAGAGTTAGTCGATACTAAGGATTGGATCAAACCAAAATTGACCCACCCTGTAATTTAAAGACAGTCATTTACTCCTGCTGGAATTCAGCGCACTGTTTTCAACCCGGCTCCAGTCTGGAATGGACCTGGTGTTTGAAGTCGCCATTAAAACCGCAACAAATTGGCAGTATTTTGATGTAGAAAAGTGAAGAAAAAATTGCACTTAAAAAAACTTTGAAACTCGTCCAGTTATTGTTTTTATCTCTATTGATATAAAAATGGAGCATTTTGATTTTTTCAGGACACATTGATGGTGCAACACCAGCCACCACCAGTATTTGTGGAATCAAGTGCTCCTGCATCTGTGAATGTGACGTCTAATCCCTGCTTGTATAATCTGGCCACCATTACCATGCCATCACCTGTCGATCAAGGACCAAGTTGGGCAACAATCTTCCCGACCTCAGGAATTGGACGGTATGGAAATTAATCCAGTCTATGCAGTGGTAAGCCAATGTATCTAATACTGTAGCTATACTTTCAGATTATTTTAAGTCAAATCTATAAAGTATGTTGTTATTATATATATATATATATATATATATATATATATATATATATATATATATATATATATATATATACGATAACATGTGACATTGTCAATAGATATCTATCCTAGGACTAAATATCTATTTCCTGATTTATAAAAATCTAGGTTCTAGATTAGATACCTGACGTACCGAACGCGATAGGGTTCGCGGGAACGTCCCGCCTGACAGGGGGCGGACTGTTTAAAAAGTTTGGCAGAATATTAAGGTCTTATATTCCAGGGGCTTAATCGAGGGACCCAACTACCTGTACAGCCTTTAGTATTAATAAATTGACAAATTAATTAATTAATTATTAGATGAACTAACAAATTAAAAAATATGTTTATGAATTACTGTATGAATTTTGAACAATTTATGGACAAATTGCTGGACAAATGGACCAATTCATGAACTGACAAATCAATGGCTGGATAGTTTTGGCACAAATGGTTCTCTATAAGTAACCGTACAGCAGAGTTATGACATTGTATAACTTTTTTTTTTTTTAAAACACAACCTACATTTTTTATGTAATATCATCTTTTTTACTTGAAGTGTACGAAATAGTATATGTTATAGCATTGTAACATGTCTTATGCATTGATTTGGAAGACTGATCTGAAACCTCGTTTTTTATATGTAATTTCCACCTATCAATAACATTATGGGGAATTGCTACGTGGAAAAAGATTGATAATATGTTTATGTAACACACCTGTGTATTGCCCTTTAATTGAAACTCTCTGTTATACATAAGCTTATATTGTATGTTAGGTCATGTAATGTCCTCAGTTTAGAGTTTATAGAAGGAAATAATGTACCTCAAAGGGTTGTAGAATGTTTGGTGCCACTTTCCAATCAGTACACATCAATTCCATACAAACTTAAATGTCTCTTATAATCCACAGTACTCATGTCTGATTGGACTAGGGGGCATGTACCTTCTGTAGTTTTTCAGGACCAGGGTTTGACACTGCAGCACCTCAATAGTGATAAAAAAGATGAGGCTTACTATTTAACACCATTTCATGTATTTGACATATCTGGAACAATGAGAATACTGCAAACAATTTTTCTCCTGTCCTGTATCATTTGGGTATGTGCACTCCATGGACAGAGAGCAATGTCAGGTGAGACCTATGATGTGATACTCAAGGCACTCAAGGGGGAATTTAATGTCCCTGTAGCACAGATTAAGGACCCAGCATGCTGCTCTTGTTCGACTGTGGCGGAATAGGCAACTTTACGCTCTCAGTGAGGATGGCCAGGCAATTACATTTGCTGGAAAATTGGTAGCTAAGAAGTCAACTATCCCTACACTTGTGAACAGGGTTCTTGATGAAACAAAAGGCTCTGGTGCAAGAAAGGTGAACATACACCTTAGAGAATAATACTCTGGCATCAGTCGAGCTAGTGTACAAGACACATTGGACCATTTGCATAAGACGATATTTGGAAACAAACCCATTCCAAAATCCATTAAAGCCAAAGCAGTTCAAGATTGCCACCAGATTGACCTTCTTGACATGAGCAAATGGAGAGTTGCGCATTTCCAAGCCACATATAGGTATATCCTGACCATAGTAGATGTATTTAGCAGATACATATGGCTAAGACCATTGAAGAGTAAACACAGCGCTGAGATTGCCAAACATCTTGAGGACATTTACTCTGAGCATGGGCCACCAAAGATTTTACAACATGATCAAGGAAAGGAATTCAAAGGTGCAGTACGAAAACTCATGGAATCCCTTCAGGTGAAAATAATTCAGAGCTCGGCATATCATCCCCAGAGCCAGGGTAAAGTTGAGAGGAGCCACCGTGTACTGAGGAAAAAGATTATGGATGGCCTAGTTAACTATCAACAAGGAGGAGTCAACTGGGTCAAGCATTTACCAATTTATGCCAGGATAATGAATGAAGACCCAAAGGAGGTTTTAAGTTGGATGTCTCCTTTTCAGGTGTACTAAAAAGTCATAGACTGTCCAATCGGTTAACCTGTTCCCCAGCTCAAGTTCACGAAGAACACTGTCTACCAACCCATAAAACACTGCCTACCCAAAAGCATAGGCTTTTGTTTGAGGATAACCGAATGAAGATTAGGAGAAGGGCATGAAAGGCAACACAACGCTACACAAGACGAATGACTTTGTCTGGAAGTCATAAAGCCTCTATATACAGGGTAAATGACAATGTGTTGGTAAGGGTGAATAGCGGTAATCGTAGAGTTTCACAAAGGCACATTGTATTACCAGGTTTAGTTGTGAAAAGAAACCTAAAGTTGCACAAATATAAGGTTCAGTTCCATAAGCCCAATAGCCCCACTCCAGCACAAAAGTGGTTTTTAGTGTCTGATGTGACCAGTGTCACAAGACTGGAGGAAAAGCAGCGCCCAAAGTCTCAGCCCAAAACAGTTCAGCTAACCCACCTGCTAATTCCTTACACACAAGAGGAGAGATTGGAGTCTTTTGAATCATCAAACCTGAACATTCGTTTAGACCCGATTCCAGATGGCAGTTGCCAATTTGCTGCTGTTGCTGACCAATTGGCGACCATTGGAATATTCCGTTCTGCATTAACATTGCGAGAAGAAATTGTGGCTGATCTAACATTTCATCCGCATGGAGTGGATGGGACGCCACTTTTTGAGTATGTGGAGGGGACATGGGGGGATTATTTACAGAGGATGGCACAACATGGCACATATGGTGACCACATAACTCTTCAAAGAGGCTCCCAGATATTCAATGTTCAGTTTGTTGTTGTGTCAACTCTTGGTTTGAATGCAACCTCTGTTATCTCACCATCCGGTTGTTATTGTGAAAGCTTGCCTCTTTATGTAACATTATGTAAGTTTAAATGGACCAATTTTTCCTTATATTCAGGCCATTCAGGCGGCAGAGAGGCATAGAAAACCAGAAAACCAGATCGAATACCTACTGGAGTTGACCCCCAACCTGGCCCTCTGGCTGACCCTGAACCTGGCATTCTGGCTGACCCTGAACTTGGCCTTCTGGCTGACCCTGAACCTGGGCCTCTGGTTAACCCTGAAGTTCAGTCTGTGGCTAACCCTTTGGTTGACATGGTAGTGAATCCTGACAATGAGCATGGAGCTCAATACCTACCATGAGAAATCTTATAAAAAATTATTGAGTTATCTCTCAATCTAGATGTGTCAATGCTGGGGACATTCAATAGAGTCTCACTCCTATTCCGTGAACTATCTAGACCATATCATCCCAACCTCTACATAAGAGAGGCACTTGCAGAGAGTTTGGAACTGGACAAAGAGAATGACTGTTCCATTAGTGTTATGAAGCTATACAAGGCTGCTGGACGCAGCAGTGGTCTCAGCACACGTATAAAAGAGCTATTTGGTAAGGACAAACGATGGATGAGAGCCTGGATTCTGCTCAGTCACATAGCCTTTGGACAGTACAAAGTTAAGGACATCTGCTGGAAGATGTAATGACCATTTTTTTTGTTGGTGTTTTTTTTTTCGGTCAGCAGATAATTTCATTTTGATTCTCTCGAGTTCTTTTTTATATTTGTAAATGAGTGGAAGTTACTTTTCAATTGAGATTGAACTTTACCTCCAGTACCTTACCTCCATTTTGTCAAAGGTACAGTACAGTATCAGAGAGTTTAGTTCTTTAAAAAGGGACCTTAAACCATCCTTTATCATTATAAAGCTGAAAGATGTGTTACCAAAGTTATATTTGTAGGTCATGTTATGCTATATTTTATAGTTTAGAATTTTGCATTAAGAGGTTGAAAGTTGAGCACAAGGGATAATAGTGCCAGTTTGGTTCAATAAGTATATTCAAAGAGGCATAGATTTCATATTATACAACATAAGAGTAATTGGCTGTGTTTGCAAACATGTGTGCTCCCACTTCATTTGGTACTCAAATGGCTAAGGAGTAGAAGGCAGGGCTGGAGATAAGTCTACAAACAAATAAATAGTCTTAATTCCTAGACAGAGAGAGAGAGAGAGAGAGAGAGAGAGAGAGAGAGAGAGAGAGTGTGTGTGTGTGTGTGTGTGTTTTTTCTCAGAGTTAGGACTAAGATTCAGGGGTCAGGATTGGTCAGGTTTTTCAGCAGCTATTTGAAAGAAGCAACAGTAAGGGTAAGTGTGACACTTAATAATAAATAAAACTTAAACACACAGTGATATAAGTATATTATTACATTATCGGCTCCAATTATTACAATTTTTGTTATGTTTTATTAACCCAGCCAATAATGTAATAGCCAGCCAATAAAATAAGAACTTATTACATTATGGGCAAAAAGTTATTATGTTATTGGTTCAGAAATGTTATTACATTATTGGTAAGTTTTTACATTATCGACTTTTATTACATTAAAAACGGAAAATGTATTACATTATTGGCAGTTATTACATTAACGGTAGTTATTACATTAACGGTAGTTATTACATTAACGGTAGTTATTACATTATTGGCTGCTACAATGTCTTATAACCAAATTTCACATTCTTGTCTAAAAAACTAATTTTACCTGATTGAACAATTAAAATAAATCAGCTCTGGAGCTGGAGCAGGGGGTCTCCATCAGATTTGGAGCCTGCCTGGAGCTGGAGCAGGGGGTCTCCATCAGCTCTGGAGCCAGCCTGGAGCTGGAGTTGAGCTACCGGAGCCACTCTGAAGCCAGAGCCAGCAAAGCTGCAGCACGGCCAACCCTATAACATACTATATAAATATATAATTTAAACACACATAACTTCCCCTTTGCAACACATACAACCTAATCGCCTTCCATTCATTGTGCTATGTTATATTTGTATCCATTTGAAACATGTTATGCACACAGTTGAGCAGTAAAGTATTAGATCTGTGCACGTGATTGAATACAATAGATAACATTAGGTTACTTACCGTAACCCTGGTTCCCTGAAAGAGAAGATGACCACCACTACATTAGGTATGGGATATTCCTACCCTTCGGGTAGGTATTACTGAGCTGTCTATACCAGAGCTGCTGAAAGGCCCCTTCCTGGGATGACGAACTAGGTCCCACCTACCAAGGGAATAAAACCATCACTCACAGGAAGATCTTCTTTTTCCATCGAACCCGTGAGGGCGACCAAAGCAACCTCGCGGGTGGTGGTCGTCTTCTCTTTAAGGGTATCAGGGTTATGATAAGTAACCTGATGTTCCCTTTCAATTCGAAGACGACCACCACTACATTTAGTATGGGATAATGTATACCAAAGCTGTCACGAGGGAGAAGGAATGGCAACATATGAGGGATGCACAACACTGTCTAACCCAGAGGTTAGCGGTGTGACCTTACACCCTCAAGGACCCTTATGCCTACAGAAGGCAAAGCAGGGTCTCACACATTAATACGGTAGCTGCAGTACAAATATCAGACATCAAGGAATCTTTGAAAAGGGCCCAAGATGTAGCCAACCCTCTAGTGGAGTGTTCGGCTACCATACCAGATGGGGGCAAGCCAGCACCATTATATGCAGTCGAGACTGTCCACAATCCAGTGTGACACGCTGTTTAGCGAGGGTCTGTCCTAGGGGTCCCTTTCGTCTGACTGAGGAGATCAAAACAAAATGGAATCTCCCAGGGCTGGCTGTGCAACAGCTGACATAGGATTGAAAACCATATTCTCCCGGGCCACTTGGGAGCCACAAGGATAAATGACACTTTCTCTAACCGGACTTTTTTGTGAAAAGCCGGGAGCAGTGGTACAGGCGGGAAAGCGTACAAGAACGCTTTGGGCCATTCATGCGCTAGGGCGTCTACTCCAAGTAGACTGCCTAAGTGGTGGAAAGATTACCACAGGAGGCAATGTGTTGTCTCTGCAAAAGCGAAGAGATCGACCTGTGCCTTCCCGAACCATTCCCAAATGTGCTCCATCGTTTGAGGGTGGAGTCGCCACTCCGACAGATGCGGCCCGCTGCTGAAGAGGTGGTCCGCTGCCAGTTCACCGCTCTGGGAATCTGCATCGCCTGTACGGACAGCAGGTTCCTCTGAGCCCATATCAATAGCTTGAAAGCTATGCAACGCAACCCCGGGGACCATAGGCCTCCCTGGTGGTTGACATACACCCCCAATGTTGTGCTGTCTGTCCGAATCAGCACAGGTGTACCGCTCAGCACTAGGAGGAAGTGGTGGAGAGCAAGAAATACCGCTTGCAACTCCAGCATGTTTATGTGCAGGGATGTCCAGCGGTCCGACCAGGATCCGCATACTCCTCTACCTTCCCAGACCGCTCCCCACTCAGGTTGGAAGCGTCTGTCGTAACCACTTGGCGGTTCAGTACTACTCTCATTTGCACACCTTTGCACAGGTGAGAGGGAACCCTCCACCAGCGTAGGGCTGCTGAGCATGCATAAGACACGCATTTGGCATTGAGGTGAAACGCATTGAGCCATGCTTATAGCGGGCACATGCGAAGCAGACCCAGCTGAATGGCCGAGATACTCGCGGCCATTAGACCCAGTAGTTTTTGGCATAATCTGAGGTTGACCTGCGATCCCTGTCGAAACAGGGAGAGGCAACCCTGGACAGCTGCAACTCTGGTGCAAGCCGACTCTCTGCATCATTTATGCTGAGGCCCAGCCTGACCAGATGCTCTCTCACAACTGGTGTGTGGGCCAGTGCTCCCTCTTGTGACTGGGAACAGATCAACCAGTCGTCGAGATGCAGGGGAGCCAGGATAGCGTCCACGCACTTTGAAAACGTACGCGGAGCTAGGGAGAGGCAGAATGGCAGCACAGCAAACGTACTTCCTTTAAAGGAAAAGCTCAGATACTATCTGTGCTCTGGACGAAAGGAAACATGAAAATATGCGTCCCGTAAGTCCATGGGGGTGAACCAGTCGCCTGGCCGGGTGGACTGGAGGATGTGACGATGTGTCAGCATTCGGAACCTCCTTTCTTTTAAGAACCCTTTCAGAAGCCTCAGGTCTAAGATGGAGCGAAAGCCACCATCTTTCTTGGGTACCAGAAAGTACCTCGAGTAGTACCCCTCTCCGTGGGAGATGGGGTCTATGAGACGAATGGATCGCTTGCACAGCAAGGAAGCCACTTCTTTCTGAAGTACCGAGGCTTGTAGAGGGTCTGTCACGAAAGTGTTTTGGGACACCTTGAAAGGAAGGAGGTCTCAAGCGAAACTGAACCGCAAGTGCAAGCGTGCCAGTACTGCAGCTGTTGTGACGAAGAAAGAGGGGGTCTGAAGCTGGGCCTGGGCAATTTGGGGTGAGTGTTTAGGGTGCTGGCCCTGAAAATGCCTCCTGTGATGCTGGTATGTGGACTGACCATGACCTGTGTTCCCTCTGTCTGCCGGTTGGGCTCGGTTACCTGTTGATGTGCCCTGAAGGTGATGCTTTAGGTCACCCAGTGGAGCTGTGGGGACTGGGATGGTTCTGGTGACAGTTTGAGTCTGGGGAGCTCGCCAGCAGCTCAACCTACCCCATGCAGAGGCACAGGGAGGGAGCAATGCGCCACCTGATGGGACGCCTCGTGTTCTTGTGGGATCTTTGCAATATCTCCTCCAGCAGCGCGGTTTTATCCACATCAAGGACTCAGGATTTGTGTCAGCCACTGCTGTCTATGAGCCACGATTTAAGCTAGCTAGGCTCCGGCCATGGGCATGCCCTTGGAAACCGGAAATCTGCAGCAGCGTACTGGACAGGAGACACAGTTCTGTGGCCACAGGTGTGAGGTGCAGGGCCTCGGTCAGCACACTCGCTGTATTAGTTAAGCAAGTTGACTGCGCTTCTGCAGCGTAAGCTCGCTTTAAATGCGTCTTCGTCACCCTGGTTTGAGGGTTTGGGCATGCCGGGTCTCTAGCAAGACCACCCACTGGCGGGGCCATAACCCTTTGCCGCTGGACCTTTCTAATTTCGGTGCCTGAGAACCGAAAAAACTCTGTTTCCCGTGATGTCTCACAGCAATAATAAGCTGTGTGGTAATCAAATCAGTCTTTCTGAAGCTTGTTATTGAGTATACCTAGGCCCTAGAAACAAAAAAACCCATGTTTCCCTCCATGTTTTTTTTAATGATACTGTGGCAGGAAAGGGCGGTGTAGTCACTCAGACCAGAAGGAGGAACAACAAAAACAAAAGGTATGGTGCAGTGGCGTGGCGCGGTTTATTAAAGAAAAAATAAACAAAATATTTAAACAAAAATAAACACTTGCTCACAGAGCAAAATAAAAGGTTTGAAATAAAACAAATGTCGAACACAAAAATAAACGCTAAGGTCAGGCTGAGCAGCTGCCTTCACTGATCCTTATATTCTTTTAAATATCTCTCTTGCCTCTCGCTCTCCCGTTCTCCACTTCCGAACACCCACCCAGAGTGAAGAGAGCTGCAGGTATTTATACAGGTGACCATCTCCCAATTAGCAACAAATGAGTCATTTAAGTCAGGAGATGGCCACCTTTTGCTCTAGTTTTTAATGTGGATGGGGCTTCCCATCCAAGATGCAAAACAATAACAAAACTAAAGCACAGCTACGCTGTCATACAAAATAATAAACAAACAAAACACACAGTGGTTCGCCGTCATCTATAAACAAAAGTAAATAATAAATAAACACAAAACACAGTACAGGGGCAGAGGGGAAGCCCCGTTCTAAAATAAACACTGTACAAGGCTGCTCGCCCTATTACATATCCCCCCCCCCCTTGTGCAAAGCACACATGATCACAACGGCCACCTCCCCCCTTAGTCTGAAAGTCCCGGAAGATGGGGAGCAAGGTGTCAATGGTGGCGGCCATAGTGGGAGGTCCTTTCCCCCCCACTCCTCCGTGGCTGGCAGCTCCCTCTTCTGGGGCTTCAACCACTCTTCCTCCTGCCGCGAAAGTGTGGCTGGAGGAGCTGGTGACCTCCCCCCCCTTCTTTGTAGCCTGCAGCACCCTTTTCCGAGGTGCCGGCCCCGGTGCTTCCTGCGGTCCTGCAGGACTAGTACCGGCTCCAGGCGGCGCAAGCCAGGCAGCGGCTCCAGGCGGAGTAAAGCCGGCAGTGGCCCCAGGCAAAGCAGAGGAGAGACAGGCAACCCCAGGTGAAGTGGGACCCTCGGCAACCCTAGGCGAAGCGAGACCCTCGGCGACCCCAGACGAAGCTAGACCCTCAGCGACCCCAGGCGAAGCGGAGGAGAAACAGGCAACCCAAGGCGAAGCGGAACCCTCAGCGACCCTAGGGGACAAAAGAGAGAGAGAAGCAGCCCCAGGCGATGCGGAGCGACAGGCAGCCCCAGGCGATGCGGAGCGACAGGCAGCCCCAGGCGATGTGGATGTGTCGTCCTTGGGCAGTACGAGGCAGGCATCCTTGGGCGGTGAGAGGCAGGCATCCTTGGGCGGTGCGAGGCAGGGCAGCAGCGGACCCTCAGGAGGCAACGGCGGGAGGAAAGCCATGCCTAGCTGTGGTGCAGGGTTTGGCCCTCTTCGTAGCCACTGTGGCCAGGCGTTTTTCCCCCGTGCTTGCCTCAGCAATCTATGCAGGGGTTGCGGAGGTCTGGCAGCATCCTGCCCTGGTCCCTCCAATGCTGAAGGGAGAAGCAGCTCCTGCTTCTCTCCATCTAGTGGGGTTGGGGACAGAGGCAGCTCCTGCTGCTCTGCTCCTGGTTATGTAGATAGAGGCAGCTCTTGCTCCTCTTCTGGTGGCGGTGGAGACAGAGGCAGCTCCTGCGGCTCTGCTCCTGGCGAAGGCAGCAGGGGCTCCTCCCCTTCTGGCAGCGAAGGCGGCCGGGGCTCTTCCCCTTCTGGCAGCGAAGGCGGCAGGGGCTCCTCCCCTTCTGGCAGTGATGGCGGCCGGTGCTCTTCCCCTTCTGGCAGCGAAGGCGGCAGGGGCTCCTCCCCTTCTGGCAGCGAAGGCGGCCGGGGCTCTTCCCCTTCTGGCAGCGAAGGCGGCAGGGGCTCCTCCCCTTCTGGCAGCGAAGGCGGCCGGGGCTCTTCCCCTTCTGGCAGCGAAGGCGGCAGGGGCTCCTCCCCTTCTGGCAGAGAAGGCGGCCGGGGCTCTTCCCCTTCTGGCAGCGAAGGCGGAAGGGGCTCCTCCCCTTCTGGCAGCGACGGTGGCTGGGACTCTTCCCCTTCTGGCAGCGAAGGCGGCAGGGGCTCCTCCCCTTCTGGCTGCAGTTGGAAAACCAGCAGGCATACTCCCTCTGCTGGTGGAAGTGGGAGCGACAAGCAGTCCTCCTATTGAGGTGGAGGTGGAACGAGCAGGCATTCTCCCTCTGCTGGTGGGTACCTGGGCTGTGGACGCACCGGATCCCCCTTCTTGGGCTGTGGTCGCTCGGGCTCCTCCTGCTCAGGCTCCTCCCACTCAAGTGCAGGACGCTCAGGCCCCTCCCACTCAGGCACAGGATGCTCAGTCTCCTCCCCTATTGGTGGAGGTGGCAGAACCAGCAGGTATTCTTCTAGTGGGAGGGGGGCAGTTGAGTGGAAAGTGCCCCCACTCCCCACAGAGGTAGCACTCCTGTGTCACCCCTATGGTGTGGAGGAAGGCTTCCCAGCTGCTCTCCTCCAGTGGCTGTGGTGGGACCAACAGGCACTCCTCCTCTGCTGGGGCAGGCTTGGGCTGTGGCTGTTCGGGATCCTCCCTCTTGGGCGTTGGCAGAGACTGGTCTCTCTCCCAGAACCACTCTGCCGCATCCCCAACCAGGCCCTGGTTCCAGGCCTCCTCATATTGGGGGTCGCCATAGGGGCAGTCCTTCGGAACGTGCCCAAACTCACCACAGGCTCCACACATGAGGGCACCTTCAGCCCTCCATTCTTCCTGCTAGGTTGCCCAGTCCAGAGGTCCAAACCGAGTTGGAGCTTGGGTCCACCACCTCTTCAGCTGCTGCGGTTGCTGCAGCTGCTGTTGCTTTTTGCTACTCCTCTTTCCTCCCATCCTTCTCTTTTCCACTCCACTCCATGCTTGCACCGTGCGTCCCAAGCGCAGTGCGCACTGGGTTACCACACTAGTGTTTAAGGTATCAGCACGTGTGCATCACAAGCTCTGTGCGTACCGAGCACCGCACACACCACATACCGTGCAGTGCTATTGTGCACTAACGCTGAGGCACTGGGCACCGTGTGCCACTTACACTAAGCACCTGTGCACTGAGATAAATATATCACGGGCTATACGTGCGCCGTGGTACCGCAGTCTGCCTACGCAATGTGCCTACCCTAACTGTGTGGTCAACATACACACTTGGTCAGCGTGTAGCGTGTACCAGGGGGAATGCAGTGCCGAATCTGTGGTGGGCGAGTTTAAGCAGACAGTAAAACACGGTAGAAAGATAGTAAAGGGATAGAGAGTACACCGTTTGTTTACAAGGCCCGACTCACCGAGGTGGGTGAGCCTGCGTTGCCAGCAGGGTCTACTCAATAGCGGGGATGCGGCAAAGCCTAGCCCTGTGGAGGAGAACACGGCTGGAAGAGTCACTTGACTGCAGGGATACAGCAAAGCCTAGCACAGAGGAGGACACGTGTACTCTCAGGAAGAATAGACAATCATTCGCGGATGACTGCACGGGCAGTCGCTCGCATACGACAGACAGATATAAAGAGCGGCTTACCACGCAAGCGGGGAAGCTGTTGAAAGACAGAAAGGCAAAAAGGACTGTCTTTTTTAAGTCGTTGATTCCAAGAAAGCGACAAATCGGCTTTCAGAACGACTGCAAGGGAAATACAACCGACTCGAATCGACGAGAAGCTCTTTTCTATCAACATGCTCAGCTCAACGCAGAAGTCTTACCATACCGTCTTGAGAGGGATAAAGAGGATGATCTTCCTGTGAGTGACGGTTTTATTCCACTGGTAGTCGGGACAGAGTGTGTCATCCCAGGAAAGGTCCTTTTGGCAGCTATGGTATAGAGAGCTCAGCAATACTTACCCGAAGGGCCGGAATATCTCATACCTAATGCAGTGGTGGTCGTCTTCGAATTGAAAGGGAACAGCACCTCTCCCTTACCCAACTAAGGGACAAGTAACCCAAAAAGCTCAATTATTACCTGATTGAAATGTTGTGTGGACAAATACTGAATGAAGACCAGTTGTCTGTAATAGTATTAGCATTTGCCTTTACAGTAATATAATGAATAAAGTACTATTTTGCTTGCTTTATTATCTTTTTAATTTAAAGTAAATTACTATTTATTTCTCATTTTGGGATTTATCTTGCATGCATTGTAATCTGACCAAATTACACTTTGTTGCAAAGCAGATGCAAAATTTGATACAAGTAATTTGTTCATTTTGACACAAGTAATACATTCATTTTTCAGAATGACATTGTGCAGTTAAGAAATGTTTTTCTCTAGTCTAAGAATAGGAGTTAATTAAAGTCTGGCGTAAACACTTAAATAAATATTCCCAATAGAGTTACAGGCGATGACAATGCATTTATGTTTGTAGTTGCTTTTCTAAATGTGACTTGTAAAAGAACTATAGGGAAGAAAGGACTTGTGAGAGTTGTTTTGCTTATAATGTTTTTTTTTTTTTATGCCTTGATTGTTATGCCTTTAAGGTTTGAGATAAAACATTAATTTGTATGCTGCATTCAAATAAATCTGTATTCCTTATCTTAATAGAGCACCAACTGATGACATTCAACATTGGCACTTCTGTGCACACTGGCTGTACATCTAGATCACAGTTCCTAGATGTAATAATTTATCTCGGATTGGGCTGATGATAAATGAAATATGCCTAAAAATGAAACCTCTGCATTCGTTTTACATTAATCCTCACTGTAGGATTCAAGTCCCATACAGCATCATGCTTAGTGGAAGTAACATCTGTTGTAAAGAAAATATGCTACAAATTGGGTTTCACATTTTTCAAGGATGTCACTACATCACACAATGTATGTGTGGAGAAAGAGACAGACAGTATTACTTTTATAGTGAATATGTTCATGTATTTACTATTGCAATTTTATTCATTGTCACATTAAATAGCGGGCATATTATGGCGCACAATGTTTTTATTGTGCCACACTATAGTAATCAGAATGAATATGTGATTTGTATGGTAATGCATGATAACATATTTAAATGAGAATAATGAGATGAGCTTTATTCACACCATATTTACTAAAGGGCAATAATCATAGTAATTAGTTTGTTTGGAAACCAGGCTTTAACCACTGATAGCTGCCTATAAATCTATTTTTCTGGTTTGTTCTGGCATCATGGAAGCATTACTTGCATTAAAGTTTTCATATAGAGCAGGAAAAATTACCAGTAAATAACCAGTTATATTAAGTGTGAATAAAAGTGAATTAATGTTATAATTGCTTAAATTTTATTTTATAGTTTATTACATTAGTACAAATAATAGAGTGGTTAAATAAAACGTTAGGTTACTTACCATGACCCTGGTTCCCTGAAAGAAATGTCGACCACTACAAGCTGGGAAATGACCCTTGTGTCACATGACCTGAGCACATATTTAAAAAGCTTCCTGATAGGCTCGGTGTGACCACGTGTCTGTTGCATTCGGGAACAAGACGCTACGTCACACAGCAACCTTCGCCATTTGATTCCGTATGGTAATGAAGGCAAGCTAGCAACCTTGCAAATTTAATGGTTGACATTTCTTTTTCAGAGAAACAGGGTTACGGTAAGTAACCTAACGTTCCCTTTCAATCTCAAAATGTCAACCATTACGAGTTGGGAAATGTATACCCAAGCTGTCGCAGTGAGCCAAAGCAGCCACAAGCCTTGCCCTGGCGTGAGCCTAACTGGAAAGCTGCTGCGCAAGACAGCAAGCTGCATCAAGAACTCTGGACCCCACAGAAGGTGTCGCTGAAGAAGCCACATTCAGTCGGTGTGCAGTGTGGTCCATGCCGCAGTGTTACATATATCAGGTAGGGATGCCCCATGAAACACTGCCCAAGACGTCATAGTTAGTGGATTGAGCTGTTACATCACTTGGAGAGGGTAGGTTAGCCAGCTCATAAGCCAGCCGGATTGTATCCACTATCCAATGTGACAATGGCTGCTTGGAAAGTGCCTGACCTTGAGAATGTGACCCAGAACAGACCGATAACTGGATTGTCTGTCACCATGATTGAGACCTATAAATGTAATACCTCAGCGCCCAGATAGGGCAGAGGGTATTAAGTCTCTGATCTGCTTCAGAGAAGAAGGGGGGTTGGGCGGGTGGAATGCCTCCAGTTCCACCGACTGGTTCAAGTGAAACTGAAACAACCTTAGACAGAAAAGCCGGGTTAGTGCGTAAAGTAAGTTATCACCGCTACTGGCAAAGCTCAAACAGGAACCCTCTATGGAAGGGGCGTGCATGTTTATTTATCCAAAACACATTGTGTTATTTGTACTGTTTCTGCTCTTTCCAGCAAACTGTCACTTTGTCCGGCGGCCAGCAACCAGGATCCCGTTTGTCACCCCAGCGCGGATAGTCGTGTCCAAGAACTGGTTCTGCGACCACCTTCGTTGGTGTCTCCTTCACACTGGGCTTCCTCCTGACAACTACTCCGGACATTCATTCAGGATTGGCGCCGCTACTTCTGCTGCTTCCAGGAACATCGCTCCTCACCTAATCAAGGCTATGGGGAGATGGACTACTGATGTATAGAAACTCTACATTCGGAAGAATGTTGCAGACTTATTATCGGCACAAAAAATGTTATGTGGCTAACTGGATTAGTGGAGTCATTATTTTAGAACCCGGAGGAAGGGTAAACCTCTGCCATGGATTCTCTTCCCCCTATTGCTGGAGAGTAGGGTTTTTTTCCTTACCTGAGTGCTGAGTGGTTTAGAGCTGCAGGATGGGGGTGGCTTAGGTGGCCTGAGTGCCACTTGTCCTGCCACTGACATCCACATTCATCACGCATTCATATCCTACCTGTCAGTATTGGGCAGCGTTTTGCTCCTTGAACCAGGCAGGACCAAAGTAATAATCATGCTCTATTTCCATTATATCAGTCTATCCTGCATTCATCAGTCTGGGCTATTGATCCGTCTTTTAATTAATTTACACATTATCAATGGATATTACCCACATTCCTCAACACGGGTGATGGTTAACAATGCAATCAATTGGTGGCAGCCTTATTTATTTTGGAGGAAGGTGGCCCCATGTGCCACTTGTCCTGCCCGCTGGCCAAGCCATTCTTAATCATTGTATCGCATTCATCTCAGCTCGGCCAGCATAGGGGCGGCGATTGCGCTCCAATGGATAAGGCCACGGGCCATTGTAATGTGAATGTATTATGGATCTGTCAGGTATCATGTTCATGTCGGGCATAACTGTCTATCTTTCACAATCAATAAACTGCTATTTTTACATCAGGCATATCTTTCACAATCAATAAACTGTTATTTACTACTAAGTGGATGTCTTCTTTCTGAATAGCGTGGTACTTTTATTACCAAAAACATTCTCTGAAGAGAAAGAGATTCTCACGCAAACAAAGCAAGTGAAGACTCATCTGCTGAGGTTGGAGTGAGGAATCAAATGGCGAAGGTTTCTGTGTGACGTAGCGTCTTGTTCCAGAATGCAACAGACACTTGGTCACACTGGGCCTATCAGGCAGCTTTTTAAATATGTGCTCAGGTCACGTGACACAAGGGTCATTTGCCCACAAGGGAACTGGACCAAACAAGGTATTACAATTTAAAACAACCTCCTCCACTTGAATGTATAACTCCTCTGTTTTAGTTTGCATCGCCTCTGCCTGTCCCTGCTGCGTCTGTTGATCGCTCATTTTCGGTCAATGTAACAATGTAAGCAACCTGCACCTTTCACAATAAGCCACTGACAAAAAGATACGCCTGCAGTGCTGGGTTTTTTATATCCTGGTGGTCATGAGTAAAACTTGGACATTATCGTGCACATTAAATTATTGCTCACAGTGTGCACAGTATGGTATGTAAATTAGCCAAATAGTGTGCACTCAAATGAATGCAGTCTCTGTTGTAAATGGGACAGCAAATTTAGATTTATAGTGCACGTTAGGCTCACTACTTAATGTGCATGCTCAGCTACATTTATTGCCCTTTTGTAAATGAGGCCCACAGAATGTTAAACTATGTGTAACCCTTTGTGAACAGGATGGCTTTGCAGGGATGACGTCAGACCAGAAATGCAGACTCCAAACAGTGAGGAAATGGCGGTTAATCTGTGGCGCTACAGCGTCCAGTTTTATTGTAAATAATAATCACAAACAAAAGGTTTTAAACAAAACAAAGGGTGTGTTGGCCAAACAAAAATACAGACAAAACAAACATGGACGAACTGAACAAACAAGTACCGTGCTGGCACTTCCAGCACGCTGTAGCAATTGTTTATACTTATAATCTCCTTCTCTCTCCCGTTCTCCACTTACAAACACACAACTCAGAGTGCGTGAAAACATGCAGCTTTTATGCAGCTGTACCGAGATTCGATTGCTAATCAATCATTCAATTGGAGTCTTGGTACAACTGCACATGAATTAATAAAAGTGCATTTCCCTGTGCTCACATATTATTTTACTTGCATGTGAAGTGCTGTGCAATCCTCGTGCCTAAATACAAATATACATTTTAAACACCTGTGCTCGTAACCCATATTTATAATACGTGTATAAACACCAACATTAACACACTACATACAACATAAAACACTGATAAACATAAAGGGGCGGAACACGCCACCACATATGTCCACCCTTGTGCGCAGCACACCTGGCCTCAATGGCCACCTCCCACCTCAGTCCCAAAGTCCCGCTTTATAATCCCGGCACAGGAACAGTTGCAGCAACGGGCCCAAGGTGGCAGCCATGGTGAGAGGTCCTCCTCCCACCCCAACAGCTGTAGTGGACAGGCCCACTGTACATAGGCCGGCTCCTCCGGCCAAGGCAATCCTGGCCACCAACCGGCTATCTGTGGGGGTGGTCTCCTGACCTTCTCCCCCTCTGTAGCCGGTAGCTCCCCCTTCTGGTGCTCTGGCCACTAAATTCCCTGCAGCGAAAGTGCTGCGGGGGGGAGGTGGTCTCCTGACCTCTCCCCCCTTCTTCATAGCCGGCTGGTCCCCCTTGTTGGGCTCTGGCAACAGTATTTCCTGCGGAAAAGCAGGGTTGACAATAACCCCCTGCAAAACAGTTCCGGCAACCCCAGACGACGGTAGCAGCATTGGACCCTCGGGAGGCGACGGCAGCAGCAGCGGACCCTCGGGAGGAGATGGCAGCAGCAGCAGACCCTCGGAAGATGAGCTTGGGAGGGGAGGCCCTGGCCATAGAGGCAGCAGTGGGAGCTCCACTTCTCCCTCGTACCCTCTAACCGGTAGCTTCCCAGGCGATGCGGAGCAGCAGGCAACCCCAGGCGATGTGGAGCAGCAAGCAGCCCCAGGCAATGCGGAGCAGCAGGCAGCATCAGGCGATGTGGAGCAGCAGGCAGCCCCAGGCGATGCGGATGTGCCATCCTTGGGCGGTGCGAGGCAGGCATCCTTGGGCAGAGCGAGTCAGGCATCCTTGGGCGGAACCAGCAGGAATTCACCCTCTGCTGGTGGAGGTGGGAGCTGCAAGCAGTCCTCCCATGGTGGTGGCGGAATCAGAGGCAGCTCCAGCTGCTCTGCTCCTAGCGATGGAGGTGGCGGAGGCAGAGGCCATGTGTAGACTCCTGGCGACGGAGGTGGGAGCAGCGTGTAGTTTCCTGACAACGGAGGTGAGAGCGGTGTGTAGTCTCCCCCTGTTGCAGGGGACTGGTGCGGCTTGTGTCTGTTCTGTGTTCTGCAGGGAAGATAGTGCTCAGGGGGTAGTGCTGGCTCTTTGGCGGCAGCTCCTGGTTCTCTTCCCCGTGAGGGTGGTGGTGCAACCAGCAGGTATTCTCCCCTCTGCTGGTGGAGACAGCAGCGATGGCTCCTCTTCCTCTGATGCTGGAGACAGCAGCGATGGCTCCTCTCCCTTTGGCGCTGGAGATAACAGGGCTTACCCCTCTTGCACTGGAGATAGCAGGGCTTCTGCTGGGTGGTGTTGCTGTTCCCAGGCCTCCCACCGCTCCCTATCTCGGGCCCACAGGAGGTTGATCACAGCAGGGAGGGCCTCCTCCATATTCCTCTCAGGCTCCATTAACTAGTCCCAAAACCCCTCAGAGGAGAGTGGACCAGTCTGCCTCGGAGAACGCAGAGGCAGCTCCTGCTCCTCTCCCTCGGATGATGATGGTGGAAGTGAAATGGTAGAGGCATTCCCCCTCTGCTGGTGGAGGTGGGAACAGCTCCCTCTCTGGCTTTGGATGCACAGGCTCCCCCCTTCTGGGCATTGGATGTACAGGCTCCCCCCTTCTGGGAGCTGGATGCACAGGCAAACATATTATTTTACATGCATGTGAAATGCTGTGCAATCTTCATGCATAAATACAAATATACTTTTTAAACACTTGTGCTCGTAAACCATATTTATATCCTGTGTATAAACACCAACATTAACACACAACATACAATATAAAACATTGATAAACATAAAGGGGCGGAACACTCCACCACACCCCTCTAAACTGTGCTGGGTTATTAACAATAGAAGGACCGGAGATATATTCATACCTAGAAGCACCGCAGCAGTCTTGCTGACGGCTGTATTCAAAACACTGTAAATAATATAACAAATGGAGAAACAGTCGGATGTAATTTTTTTTTTTTTTTTTTTTTTTTTTTTTAGATGCCACAAACATCTGAACAACCAAAGCATATATATATATATATATATATATATATATATATATATATATATATATATATATATATATATATATATATATATATATATAATTTATTTTACAAATCAAAACAAGAAAATTTAAATAAATAAACATCTGAACAGACATCGGTTTACAACATACGGTATATATATTTATAAAACTGAAATGATAAGAATTTTTAGTTTTCAACAGCAATCGGTTTATTATCAGATATCAAAAGCAACTGAATAACGTTGATAAATAAACTTAGAAAAAAATATAGGAACGCACAGCACAAGAAGTTAAAAAAAAAGTAATTATATGAAAAAAAAATTAAACAAAAAGGTATTCCTTTACCTTGAGTCAGACTGTTCACAATCAACACAGTTAATGCGCTTCTTCACGCCGCCTTTCTGCACAGGGCACAGCTGTCTGAAGTTTTATTTTTATTGCACTTGCCTACCTGGCATTGGCATCTTTTGCAGCTCTCAATGGGGTTGCCAACTTCAGTTGTGGGTACATGCTTGGCAGTCTCCCTCTGTTCTAAATTCTTCTTGCGATGTTCCTAATTGTAAAATATATTCTGTAAAATATATTCTCTCCTTGGTAAATTCTTCTCCATACGTTCTTTGTAAAGAACCCAGGAGTTGATGGTTGCTAGGTCCAATACATTGTAAAACACCTGAACAAACCACTGTCAGGATCCAGCTTTCACAGAATACTTCTGTGCCATCTGATCCAAAATATCAAGTCCATGTTGCGTAGTAAAACTCCACGGTCTGGTATTTATTTTGACTAGTCCCGATGCTAATCAACTGATCTATGCAGCGCAGCTGTCAATCAAAAGGTTGATTGAAAAGAATAGACCGTCAGTCATTCACTCAGGCAGATAATAAAGACTAATATGATTACAGCTAAACATTGTGGACTGGTAAATAAAAATATTAAAGTAGAATACCGTTCTGTATAATCAAAATAAAATTGTTTTCTGTGTGGTTGTCAATATGACTGCTCCTGGGGCTTTTAGGTATAATGTAATATATCTCCTTTATTTCGGCACTCCCACGTTTCATGCTTCTCATGTGAGCATATTTAGTACATACGGACAGAAATGTACATGAACGCGCAGACCCTTGTGTGTTACACAAGTGAAAATTACATTTTAAAACCAAAAACAACCAAAATGATCGACGCGGGTCTTCTAGTGTTAAAGGTCCCAATACAAATGCATGTATTTAAAAACAGAGGCAGAGAATAGGTATGTAGAAAAAATAATATTTGTACTGTATATTGTCAAATAGTTACAAAAATATTTATAAATACAATAAAAGGGTCCCCGAGTGGTTCACCGGATAGAAGCATAGCCGTGTGGTGCGCAGGGGTGATGGCAAGCAGGTGACCCCAGGCGAGGCAGAGCTGGCGACCCCAGACGAGGCAGAGCTGGTGACCCTAGACGAGACAGAGCTGGCGACCCAAGGCAAAGCAGGGCTGGCGACTCCAGACAAGGCAGAGCTGGCGACCCCAGATGAGGCAGAGCTGATGACCCAAGATGAGGCAGAGCTGACAACTCCATGTAAAGGTGGTCCCAGACCCCCAACCTGCGGCAGCTCCAGACCCTCTGACAGCAACAGCTCTGTACCCTCTGACAGCGACAGCTCTGTACCCTCCGACAGCGACAGCTCCGTACCCTCCGACAGGGACAGCTCCAGACCCTCCGACAGGGACAGCTCTGTACCCTCCGAGAGCGACAGCTCTGTACCCTCCGACAGGGACAGCTCCAGACCCTCCGACAGCGACAGCTCTGTACCCTCCGACAGCGACAGCTCTGTACCCTCCGACAGCGACAGCTCCAGACCCTCCGACAGCGGACAGCTCCGTACCCTCCGACAGCGACAGCTCCGTACCCTCAGACAGTGACAGCTCTGTACCCTCCGACAGCGACAGCTCCAGACCCTCCGACAGCGACAGCTCCAGACCCTCCGACAGCGACAGCTCTGTACCCTCCGACAGCGACAGCTCTGTACCCTCCGACAGCGACAGCTCCAGACCCTCCGACAGCGACAGCTCTCCGACAGTCCAGACCCTCCGACAGCGACAGCTCTGTACCCTCCGACAGCAGCTCTGTACCCTCCGAGAGCGACAGCTCTGTACCCTCCGACAGCGACAGCTCCAGACCCTCCGACAGCGACAGCTCTGTACCCTCCGACAGCGACAGCTCCAGACCCTCCGACAGCGACAGCTCCGTACCCTCCGACAGCGACAGCTCCAGACCCTCCGACAGCGACAGCTCTGTACCCTCCGACAGCGACAGCTCCGTACCCTCCGACAGCGACAGCTCCAGACCCTCCGACAGCGACAGCTCCAGACCCTCCGACAGCGACAGCTCCAGACCCTCCGACAGCGACAGCTCTGTACCCTCCGACAGCGACAGCTCTGTACCCTCCGACAGCGACAGCTCCAGACCCTCCGACAGCGACAGCTCCAGACCCTCCGACAGCGACAGCTCTGTACCCTCCGAGAGCGACAGCTCTGTACCCTCCGAGAGCGACAGCTCTGTACCCTCCGACAGCGACAGCTCTGTACCCTCCGACAGCGACAGCTCTGTACCCTCCGAGAGCGACAGCTCTGTACCCTCCGAGAGCGACAGCTCTGTACCCTCCGACAGCGGACAGCGTACCCTCCGAGCGACAGCTCTGTACCCTCCGACAGCGACAGCTCCGTACCCTCCGAGCGACAGCTCTGTACCCTCCGAGAGCGACAGCTCCGTACCCTCCGACAGCGACAGCTCCGTACCCTCCGACAGCGACAGCTCCGTACCCTCCGACAGCGACAGCTCCAGACCCTCCGACAGCGACAGCTCTGTACCCTCCGACAGCGACAGCTCCAGACCCTCCGACAGCGACAGCTCCAGACCCTCCGACAGCGACAGCTCCACCCTCCGACAGCGACAGCTCTGTACCCTCCGACAGCGACAGCTCCAGACCCTCCGACAGCGACAGCTCCAGACCCTCCGACAGCGACAGCTCCAGACCCTCCGACAGCGGCAGCTCCACCCTCCGACAGCGACAGCTCCAGACCCTCCGACAGCGACAGCTCCGTACCCTCCGACAGCGACAGCTCCAGACAGCGACAGCTCTGTACCCTCCGACAGCGACAGCTCCAGACCTCTGTACCCTCCGACAGCGACAGCTCTGTACCCTCCGACAGCGACAGCTCCAGACCCTCCAGCTCCGACAGCGACAGCTCTGTACCCTCCGACAGCGACAGCTCTGTACCCTCCGACAGCTCCAGCTCTGTACCCTCCGACAGCGACAGCTCTGTACCCTCCGACAGCGACAGCTCTGTACCCTCCGACAGCGACAGCTCCACCCTCCGACCGACAGCTCTGTACCCTCCGACAGCGACAGCTCTCCGTACCCTCCGACAGCGACAGCTCTGTACCCTCCGACAGCGACAGCTCCGTACCCTCCGACAGCGACAGCTCCAGACCCTCCGACAGCGACAGCTCCAGACCCTCCGACAGCGACAGCTCCAGACCCTCCGACAGCGACAGCTCCAGACCCTCCGACAGCGACAGCTCTGTACCCTCCGAGAGCGACAGCTCTGTACCCTCCGACAGCGACAGCTCTGTACCCTCCGAGAGCGACAGCTCTGTACCCTCCGAGAGCGACAGCTCTGTACCCTCCGACAGCGACAGCTCCAGACCCTCCGACAGCGACAGCTCTGTACCCTCCGACAGCGACAGCTCCAGACCCTCCGACAGCGAGCTCTGTACCCTCCGAGAGCGACAGCTCTGTACCCTCCGACAGCGACAGCTCTGTACCCTCCGACAGCGACAGCTCTGTACCCTCCAGCTCTGTACCCTGCGACAGCGACAGCTCTGTACCCTCCGAGAGCGACAGCTCTGACCCTCCGAGAGCGACAGCTCTGTACCCTCCGACAGCGACAGCTCCAGACCCTCCGAGAGCGACAGCTCTGTACCCTCCGACAGCGACAGCTCTGTACCCTCCGACAGCGACAGCTCCAGACCCTCCGACAGCGACAGCTCCGACCCTCCGACAGCGACAGCTCCAGACCCTCCGACAGCGACAGCTCCGTAGACAGCGACAGCTCCAGACCCTCCGACAGTGACAGCTCTGTACCCTCCGACAGCGACAGCTCTGTACCCTCCGATAGCGACAGCTCCAGACCCTCCGACAGCAGCTCCGTACCCTCCGACAGCGACAGCTCTGTACCCTCCGACAGCGACAGCTCTGTACCCTCCGACAGCGACAGCTCCAGACCCTCCGACAGCGACAGCTCTGTACCCTCCGACAGCGACAGCTCTGTACCCTCCGACAGCGACAGCTCTGTACCCTCCGACAGCGACAGCTCTGTACCCTCCGACAGCGACAGCTCCAGACCCTCCGACAGCGACAGCTCCATACCCTCCGACAGCGACAGCTCCAGACCCTCCGACAGCGACAGCTCCGTACCCTCCGACAGCGACAGCTCTGTACCCTCCGACAGCGACAGCTCCAGACCCTCCGACAGCGACAGCTCCGTACCCTACCCTCCGACAGCGACAGCTCTGTACCCTCCGACAGCGACAGCTCCAGACCCTCTGACAGCGACAGCTCCAGACCCTCCGACAGCGACAGCTCTGTACCCTCCGACAGCGACAGCTCCGTACCCTCCGAGAGCGACAGCAGCTCTGTACCCTCCGACAGCGACAGCTCTCCGACAGGGACAGCTCCAGACCCTCCGACAGGGACAGCTCCGTACTCCGACGACAGCTCTGTACCCTCCGACAGACAGCTCTGTACCCTCCGACAGCTCCGTACCCTCCGACAGCGACAGCCCCGGACCCTCTGACAGCGACAGCTCCAGACCCTCCGACAGTGACAGCTCCGTACCCTCCGACAGCGACAGCTCTGTACCCTCCGACAGCGACAGCTCCGTACCCTCCGACAGCGACAGCTCTGTACCCTCCGAGAGCGACAGCTCTGTACCCTCCGAGAGCGACAGCTCTGTACCCTCCGATAGTGACAGCTCCAGACCCTCCGACAGCGACAGCTCCAGACCCTCGGGAGGTGAACCTGGGAGGGGAGCTCCCTTTTCTGGAGCTTTTCTGAATACTGCTGCTGGATTTAACAACACCCCAGGTGATGACAAGCAGGCAGTGTTGCGCAGGCAGCCCCAGGCGATGCAGAGCAGGCATCCTAGGGTGATGCAGAGCAGGCATCCTTGAGCGGTGCAAGGCAGGCATCCCCCGGGTGGTGGCGTGCAGGCATCCCCGGGTGATGCTATCTTATCGTGATGGTAACATACTAGGGTTGGCCATGCTCCAGTTCCAGCATCCCCAGCTCTGGAGCTCAGCTCAGAAAACTGGCAAGCTCCTCTCTGGCTCCAGGTCAATATTATTTTCCACGCCAATGTATGCAGATTGATAGTAATATTAAACAATGGAATATTTCAGCTACAATTTGAGCTTCATCGATACATGTTTTTTTTATATCTGTAAGAGACTTATATTTTTAATACAGCTTCTGAGGATTCAAGACCTTATTTAAAAAATACTAGGCTGTTTAAAAATAATTTCTTGCTATGCTCAAAGATCACTAAGTTTTGGCTTGATCTATCATATTTAGCACAGCAGACTGAAGCAACCTTAATAAATCAATAGCACCCCTTTGGAGAACAATTCAATAATTCCTTTTACATGGAATTTGATTTAAGCAATAATGTGCAGTTCCATGGCCTTGTCTTTTAACAGATACTTAATGAGTGGGAAAAGGCCTGAGCATTTGACTCATTGGGAGGTCTTTAACTTGGAGGTCACTGACCCCCTGTGTGCTGCTGTTATGGATTGCATAAAGGCTGAAAACCTGATTTAATACACAAATTAAAAAAAAAAAAGTGAAATGATACGAAGCAGAACAGTAGCAGTTTAATTAGGAAATGTAAATAAAATGTTCCCTTTCAAGTAGGGAATATTAATCATTACAAAATGGCTTTCCCTTTAAGACTCCCGAACGTAAAACTTTATACCAAAGATTTCTCGTCAGAGCAGTGTGACGCAGCAGCTGCTCTGCCCCCGAGAGCATAAAGCAGCTGAGCACACTGACAACATTGCCATTTTCCTTTTCGGCTGATTCTGAATAGTTGAGAGAGCGTTGATATTAAATTATCACCTTTCTAATTACCTTTCTTCCACATTTTTTTAGCTTTGCTTTTAAATGCTGAATTAATAATACTGAATCGCTGAAAAAATGTTTAATTCTAGCTTTTCTTGTATTTCAGCCGAGTGCTGGTTAAATCCTGTCGTGGCCTATTGCTCCGCGGCAAGCCTGTGGCTCAAGTGTCGTACTTCCTGGGATCCTAAGCACTCAGTTGGCTGTACAATCTGTCTACTCCAGTTTAAAAAAATATATATTTAGTGCTGTCTCGGTACCAAGTGTCGGCACCAAATGTTGGTACCAAGTGTCAGTATAGAGTGCCCAGAGTACCGGTGTCACAGGAAATAAGTTATCTGGGAAATAAGTTAGCGTTTGCCTTTTTGAGCCTTTGTACGCTTGCGTGAATCTTAGAGCTTAAAAGCAAGGTTAAGCCGTCGAGTTTTTCTGTCTGTGAACTTTAATTAAGAAGACTGTTATTGTGATCTTTCCAATGTGTCTAGTCTTGTTTTATTTTTAAAAATGTTGTCAGGATCTTTATTAAAAGCTACATTATATGTGGTAAAAATTGAAAAAAAAAAAAACACATCTTTGTAATATTAATAACATGTTTTTCATATTATTCTTTAATAAGAGGTTAATGTTAGGCTATGTAGTTTACAAAGATTACATTTAATCGCTGGCTACTTTATATTATAAGTTTTCTTCGTACATGTACTTGCAATATCAGACACTTAACTTTGTAGCACCCCAACCCATCGAGCCTGCAGCTCTGGGTCTGGCCCCTGAATGGCTGCATTTGAGCTGTCTGGGGTTATCGAACAGGGTGATTGACACCCTACAAAACAACAGGGTAGCCTCTACCCGTTCCCAATATGGGTATAAGTGGGGCGTATTCCATGAGTGGAAGCTTGTCTCATGGTTTCGAAACCCTGACATTCCCTATGACAGTTATACTGCAATTTTTACAGGACCTTTTTGACGATGGGAAATCCCCCTCTACTTTAAAGGTCTATTTGGCAGCCATCTCAGTGTGCCATGTAAAAATAGATTCAGGAGCTCTTTTCTTGGCAGGGCTTTTTTTGAAAGGCACTCGGCAGCTTAGGCCACCAGTGAAGAATGTAGTTCCTCGTTGGAGGTTGAATGTAGGGCTTAATGTACTGATGAAACCTCTGTTTGAGCCCATGCACTCAGCTGAGCTCAAATTTTTGTCATTCAAGGCTGTTTTCTTGCTTCAAATCACCTCTGCTAAGCAGGTGAGTGAAATGCAAGCATTCTAAGTATCGAAAGCCTGTCTAATCTTTTCAGAGGCTAGAACGAAGGTTACCTTTCGTACTAACCCTGCTTTTTTGCTGAAGACCATCTTGGTTTTTCATGTTAACCAGTCAGTGGAATTGAAGGTTTTCCATACCCCTCCTTTCCAATCTCGCCAATTCCATACACTTTGCTCAGTGCGTGCTTGATAGGACTAAAACCTGGAGATAGTCAGAACAGTTCTTTGTTACGGGGCTAGGTCCCAGGGACAGGCTCTGTCTAAGCAGCTTCTGTCTAAATGGTTGACAGGCACAGTTAACCCTTTGCAGTCCATTTATTCAGTGCTTGTCAGGTCGAATTTATTTTCACACAGGCTGATTATTTTACACAGCTGTTTAAAATATTTTTTTAATAAAACAGGTTTAAAAGGCAATGAATCACAAAAGGACACCCAGGACTGTATCTCCAGTCAAGCCCCACCCCGTGTTCCCTGTATTTTTCACATACCTCTTTACAGATGTGCATACTGACAAATCCTCTCCTGATCAGTCGTTTTATCACCAAACTCTTCAATAATGAGATCCAAGTCATTATTTTATTAGTATAACATCTCAAAAAGCTCTGCAAATGTCCGTTATAGTCTTTGAGCGCTGGATGCAGAAGCAGCTATCTCCTTTGTTATGCCTGTGTTATCTATGCATGGGGGCTACCAGATATGCCCTTTTTTCGGCTTCATTCGGCTCCTATCGGTCTCACTCAGCCACTGAAAGGTTTTCTCGACTTTTTCTGGAGAAAAAACGACTAGAGACCTTTGATGATGTCGGACAGGGTCCGACATTGGACTGGAAAGAGAAAATTGTAATGTCAGACCTGGTCCGACATAGGAATGCAATGGGTTAAGACTGCTTATGAACTGGCCAATATGCCTCCGCCACAGAAGCTTACCAGCCATTCCACCAGGGGTCAGGTGACTTCATGGGCTTTGTTCCAGGGTGCACCTGTTCAAGACATATGCAAACATATGTAGCAAAGCGCATAATAAAACAGAATTGCTGTTCGCTTGCAGGACAAGGTATCCCTGACAAGGTATTGCTCTTCGATCTTCTGAAGCATTTGTTACCTTGTTACTCTGCAGATAAAACAGGAGAGTTTACCATTGCACAGAGGAGGACATATGTTGCTTCTCTTCCCTGGTCCCAGGAACACTGTCTCGACCGATGGAGAGGCTGCCCCTTTTTGTAGACTTTGCCTCCGACCCTTACCTGATTACCTGGGCTTAGAACCAGGTGTACCTGTTTCCCCTCCACTAGCTTCCTAGCAGACCGACTCCTATGAAATTTTAACCCTGTAGCTGCCAGAGCGTGTTGGATGGACAGGTTCCTCCTGTTCCCCCTGCTGGTGGGAGATGAACTTTTCAGTGCAGGGATTTCATCTATTCTGTCACAGACAGTAATTTCAAGAACATCTACCCTGTGTATAACTGCCTTGGGTATTGTATTGTGTGCACTGTATGACATGCACCTTTTATAATATCAGAAACACCATAGCACGCTGTTGAGCATATTAAAATCAAGTTATACTCAGTATAAAGATCTGGAATAAGGTGAATTTCTGGTCTGGTTATTGGGTCAAGGAGATAGCTATGTCTTACTGATTAAGCAAAACATTGAGCTTGTCTGTGATAATGGATCTTGAAAAGAGTCCAAAAGCCCTGAAATGAGGATGACTGCAGTAACTACATAATTTCATGTTCATTATCCCCCAGTAACGATGAACCTGGAAATGGCAACATCAGTTACCAATAAATACAAATGCTGAGATGTATAATTAGGCCTAATTAAATAATTAAATGCATACAAAGCATAAGTTTAATTTACTGTAGTTATCGTCCACTAGCTTCTCCTATTTTGTTGAGAGCTTTTTTTTCTTTTTTTTATATACTGTATCTGTGTGGTGAAACAAAATCAGCTGTGTAAAATCAGCTGACAATCCTTCATTTTTTCCATATTCTGCATTCTTTTGTACGGTACACAGGTCATTATTTTAATGATTTGAGTTTGAATTCCTTTCAAGCAGTATTATATCCTAATAGCATAATCTCAGTGGAATGGAAAATGCAGACTTTGGTCCAGAGCAAAGGTCATGCTGTGATATTAGACATGAGATGCATTGCCATTCTCAATAATCCATAATGCTTTTAAGGTGAATGTTTTGGATTAGTCTGTGCTTACAAAAGTATTATTTATTGCAAAGAAAATTATTAATCAGTATTTACATTCACAAAAATTATTGAATATAAATGTCCAGATTTGTGTTAATGTGTATCAGCTAAAATAGTATCATTTATCTCAACATATTGCTTAATCTTAACATATATTCACAACACACTTGAATTATAATTTATGAGGCTGTGTTGTCTTGCTTACGGTTTCAGTGGTTGTTCTCATTCTCCAAGGTAAATATTTAAAGTTTGGTTATCTGCTTCAGTACATGTGAATCATTTTGATGTCAGATGATATAAAATAAACAACAGGGGAATTTCAATCAGGCCTCCTGTACAGCACATGCAATAGGCATGCATACATTTCAAAATTATAGTCATAAAGACGGATATAAATCACAGGAATCAAACTTTATATTGGATATGTTAGTATGATTTTGATAAAAATGTAAAACCACACCTTTGTTGTTGTGGAGACACTTCTCCTTAGCCCAGTGAAGTATGTAGCTCATATGTATATATGTATGCCCGAACACAGAACCAAACAGAATTATCATTTTTTATTTTGGAGGAGATGGGGGAGTGGAGTTGGTTTGGGGCACAACTAAGCTGGTCAAACACAACCTGATCAGCACTGGTACAGTATATGAACAATTAACAGGTTCCTACCTTAGCCCATCTTTTGTTTCTATGATCTTTGTCTAGTCCTTAGTTGCAAATGATCCCAACGCTTTGTACTTTATTACCAAGATTAAGGTATTAATATATATACATCAGCCCCCCCCCCCCCCCCCATAGAGTGTAAGCACAATAACCTGAATGCACCTTTCTCGTTATTTACCTTAAAGACAGAGATACAAAAAACTGGGTACATCTATTCAGGTCGCTCCTTATAAAGACCAGTTCACCGTTCAGACCATTGTACTCAGTCCCTTGCTGGTTGTCGTAATAGACAGATTCCACTTGTGCATATCAAACATGTTTCTTGATGTCAGACAGACTTTCTCAATGCTTTCACTGAGAAAGACTTTTAGTCCCTTTTTTGACAAATAATGTATTTTAGTTTTGCTACATATCCTAACAATGAGTGTATGGTCATGGCTAAATTAAGCAATATTAATAAGCTGGGTTGTTTTGTACAATAGTTTTGCACAATTTGTATTGTTGTATATCAGTCTTTTTTAAAGCATCAGTGCAGCTTAAAGATTAACTCCACTATAAATGACTGATATTTCTCATAGTTTCTCAACCAATCATCTGCCATATATTGATTGCCTGAATCCTGCACATTGGTGAATTTTCGGTTTTTATTGTTTAGTCCTCTGGGGAACAAAATTGACTTTTGAAGCACTAGCTAAAAGTTTGTTTGCAAGTACAGATATTGATCATTCTGAATCTTTTGAAAACTGACATTTTAAAAAGAAACTGTAATGTAATCAGGTGATAGCCTTCTTTATAGGTCTTGGACAAACTGAAATGCATAACGGTTCATGTGTCTTTTCTAAAATATGCCACATTACATCCTCCAATTAGTTATTCTGCATTTATGTTGCCTATTTTACCATGTTTTTTTTAATAGCTTTTGTAACACCATGAAAAAACAGATCGCTTGGTCTACCCAGCCAGTAAAACGTATAACAATAGAAGGACAAAGATATGTCTGTTATTGAAATAAACGAAAAACTAAATGCTAAAATAAAATATAAAAAGCAAACTTGAACAAACTCACCCAGTGCAATAAATAGTCTGTCCAGCTTTGGGATTGCAAGCCTTGATTATACAGATTTCAATCTAAAAAATAGAATTGATAACCTTGCAACACATAAAACTATATACAGTGATCAGTGTGTTGGCAAAAATAGTTAGATGGTTTTCAATTAATTATGAAGTAAACTATGCTACACCATGTCACATTTTGGTCAAACTGTTTTTGTTGGTACTAAAATCGTTTTTATATGTATATAGCTATATATAGTGTAGATATGTGTTAATTATGTAGGGTATTAGTTATTATGTAGGGTATTAGTTTCCTGGAGTGATAAACAAATAACTCATCTAGTTAGCAGGCTTGTTATTTAAAAAATGTGAATGATAAGATAATGTAGTTTCCTGTGTAATCATAAGGCTGATCTCACCAGTGTGGCATGAAGAGGGTGCTGTAACTCTGCATCTTATTCCAGGTCTACTGGCATTCACCAATCCAGTCCATACTTTCCAGAATTTCTCACTGCCTCCTGCTACAGTGCCATATTAATTTAAATGTATCTGCTGAAGTGGAGATAATTGATGCAAATCACTAGCACTGGACACAAATAGGGTATGTTTGATTCACAGTGAGGCTTAGCTTTAAGGTCACTCTCACTGATTCTTCAATTCGTTTTTTTCCCCCCTTGTAGAAATGCTGGATGAATGTGGGGACTGAATGGGCTGAATTTGACTATATCTAAACTGCCTCATTTTACCTGCGGCAACTTCTCTGAGGATTTACCTTTAGACCTTATCTGTTCGGAGAGGTAGGTCTAATTATTCTGTCATCTGATTGCACAGCTCTTTGTTAGCTTGAGACTACAGTGCATTGTATTTCATTGTAACTGCTTATCGAAAGATTTCAATTCTGTATGGCAAATATTAAGGAAACCCAATATTAGATGTGCATGATTAAAGGGTATTTCTGAATTGAAGTATGAACGTTTTTAAGCTCTCCACATATTGTAAATGGTAAACTTTGTGGTCATGGTAAAAGTATGTTGCAACAAGTTGTATTTGATTTGGTTGTCCATGTTTTACAAGTTATTTAAAGTAGCTTTCCTGAAAAATGTATTGCTCAGATGCAGGCCTGTTTATCGTTAAAGTGAGAATATTTATGATGCTTTATGTTTAAAAACAAGTCTTAATCAGATGGGTGCCTCCTTGATAAAATTCTCAGAGAATACAGAAAAGTTTGGAAGATTGACAGTGCATTGTACATAACTGTCTAGCAGCAGGGTGTACTGCGCTTGTGAAACAAACAGAATATTTAAGTGTTATGAAAGTTAACTCGAATCATGTGACCTGATATTCACAAGTTAAATTACCTGTTAGATGGTACATTGAATGACATTTCCTTAGCATTTAAAAATAAACAAATAATGCTTTGAAGTCATAGTTGATTTTATGCAGCAAACAATGCACAGCTATTTTTACACACAGTAATGTTAAAATCTCTATGTTTTTACAGGTTTACATTCTGTGAACA
Source organism: Polyodon spathula (assembly GCF_017654505.1). Classification (NCBI taxonomy): domain Eukaryota; kingdom Metazoa; phylum Chordata; class Actinopteri; order Acipenseriformes; family Polyodontidae; genus Polyodon; species Polyodon spathula. The sequence continues at coordinate 17,764,410 of NC_054547.1, forward strand.
CTATCGTTGTCAACTACAAAACCTATTGGTATTAGAGAGAGGCTGCAGTAATTTTCACTGACAGAAAGATGCTTTTGTATATGATATTACATAAGCATTAGATCACACATTCAAATCCATACAGGAAAAAAAATAATAATTGCACTGCCTGTTAAATATTAAAGGAGCTGCAGTTTAGCTAGTATTGCAGCAGTGGCTTTCCACAGAAATTTGATTTAGCTTAGTATTTGAAATTGAGTTAATATCTACTGTAAAAATACAGAACATAAGCAATATAAATATAATCTGTGACTTACTGAAATACTGCACTTTTAAACTGCAATAAAGTGCCTATTAACTACAGTGTTGACAGGTCTGTCAGTTTTAGGGTGAATTTTGTTTTCATTTTATGTAGCCTGCATAATGTGACCCTCTGTAGACAGAATGTTGCTGACCTTGTCTTTGCAGTCAATATAAAACACATTTAAAACCTATTAAAAGCCAACTCCCAAGATCACAATTGTAATGAACTTGATTGCATGTGTTGGTCAGAACATCCCACTGTCGTGATCCTACAAACGTTCTCAAATCCAAAGGGGAAATAATATCATAATATCATAATAATATCATAATCTCACGTCTGGAAATGCAGGGATTCATGAAGTTTAAATTTAACAATAACAATTTAACAATAGTATGGTGTTATTAATGATGCATCTATTGTGGTAAGGACAAGATTACTATATTTATCAATTGTTAAAACATCAGTGCTAATAAAAAAATTTTGGTACCTAGGATTGATTTTGACATTTTCAAAAGTTTGTGACATAAGTAGAATGCGACAAATGTTTATTTTTCAGATTCTGTGCCTAATGAGATGTCATTTTAAAAGCATTATCATATTGATTTTACAGTATAAACAAATTATGATTGAACTCATTTACTAATTAACCAAGATCTTCCAACAATAATGCTATTTTAAAAATTCTGCCCAGTCTTCTATGCATAAGTTTGAATGCTTACTATTGTTGTAAAACTTTTAAAAATAATATTATACACATAATTGTATTGTGACATAACCCACAAGAACAGATATTATGATAAATACCTTGAAAGTCTCCTCCACATTACTAAATGTGCTAAAAACTAAATGGTAGAAAAACTGACCCTGACAGGTATTTAAATGCTTTGCATTTTTGGGGGACTGTGGACAGTGTGAGTCACATACTTCTATACGTTTAGAATTCTTCAGGAACTACAAAGTACACGGTACAGAGTACTATCTAACACTTTATCCTTTATTTTGTAGTCAGTAGACATGTTTAGCATTTTTCTTTTTTGATTAATCTTGGATTTTCACATTTCTGAGGACCTCAAGCTAATACTTAAATGTAGTGTAAAATGGATATTTGCTATTTCTGTATATTTTGTATCGATTCAGTACATAATAATAACTTTTATAAAAATAAAGCATCCATGTTAGAATGTACTAGAGCATTTTAGAGCACAGTTGAATTCCTCTGGATTGCATCACTGCCTTTTTAGGGGCAATTCCGGAAGAACCACAGAAAGGTGATAAATGCAATCCAGTGTGATTCCCCAATGCTGTAAAATTCTCCAATAAAATCCAGCTGTGGCTTACCCTGGCAGGATATGCATTAGGTGATAAAATCAATCATTTAGCTGTGCATTTCCATGTAAGGTTTACTAAATTAGTTCTTTTAAGGGGAAGGGCAGATGGTTAGTATGTCCATTCTTGGAGTCAAATTGGAATTGGATTCACACAGAACATAAAGATAATTCAAAGGACAGGAACAAGGGCTGTGTGGAGGAAGAACCTATAGGGATTATAAGGGGAGGAGAGTGCTTGAGACTTAGTCAAGAGATCAGTGTCTCCCTTGACTCACGGTGGTGAGGCTGGCACTCCTGGGCCTCTAAGGCTGAGAAACAAGTTTTGCTTCCCCAATTGGAGACAGAAAATAAGGATAGCAGGAGAATTGAAACGTTGAAGCGAAGTCCAGAGGTCTCCCCAGGCTCAGGGAGGTTGGCGTGGCCAGACTTCCAAAGTTAAGTAGTGAGCTTCGCTTTCCACAGTGGGGAAACTGGAATGCTCCAAACAGAAAGAAGAAAGGAGCATGCTAGGATGCCAGGGGTCTTCCCTGGACTGTAAAAGAGCCTCCTTGGAGAGTAGAGGCCATGTGGCTAGATTAGGAAGCTGGGGATGCTGCATGGGTGAAAAGGAGAAAGTCAACAGGGAAAAGAAGTGTAGCATAACAGTCCAGGCTAGCTAGAGACAGAGACAGAAAGCTACAGTTGCACACATTTATTTAACAAAATAACACACAACACAGGAATAAAATTAACATGGCACCATGGCCAAAATAAGTTTTAAACAAATTAATAACTATGTGTAGGCTGGGCATTAGCCTTCACTACCACGTTGATCAACAATACAAAAATCACAGCACAAACACTCACCCCCAAACTCCTCTAACAAACAAAGCATTTTTGGATATTTTTATGCAAGCGGCCACTCCCCAATTAGCATAAATTACCTAAATGGGGAATGGCCACACCTGTGACTGCAAATTTAACTCCATGCCTGCCAACCTTACATTCCCATACATACTATTTACAGCAGCTTCTGCCCTGCCACAAGGTGTTAAAAAGGTTTTAACTGGGGGTCACCTCTGGCTCATGGAGAAAGTGGCCAGCATAGCCAGGTTTCTGAGGTTGGTAACTGAGCTTCATTTGCCCCCAGAGAGAACCATTGCAAAAAAGACATAGTATAGTGGAGGAGCAATGGAATAAAGAGGAAATGATAAGCGTGACAGGAAAGAAGGGCATGGGCACAAGGGCTACAGATTAAATAAAAAGTTTGCCACATAGTTTGAAGAGGGGTAGAACAATGGGGAGAAGCCCTAGCTCCTGCCCCCTGAATCACAGTCAAGCTTACAATCCCTATCCACCAATTCTTAAAGGGTAACTTAGGGGGACCCACAACAGGAAAGACGTAACTGACAATAAATGTCAGTTTATTGCTGGTTACGATTTCCTCACAAGTTGTTTTTGAATCACCTACGCAGGACAACCAATTTTTCTTTTGCCTTTTTCTACTTGAAACTCCAGCAGTTAGGCTGCAGATACTACCTGGCACGCTATAATGTTTTCTTGTGTCCATTAAAATAGGTGACTCTCCAGTTGACTGGCTAATATTCGTCATGAAATTATTTTCCTATGCACGTCCCATTGCTAATGAAAAAGAAAAAATCACTCTGTAACAGATGCGTGCATAGGATGAAAAACACATGGGCAATTTATTTTTGAATAGTCTGTCCATGGGTTTTTATTTCTCTAAGGTTAACTGAGCTGCAGAAAATTTATAAAGAAATGCATTTTCACTCCACTTCAATCTCTTTACTGGGATTAGTCATTCCAGAAGATTTGTTTACAAGTAAGGATGGAGATGTATTAAAGCATGTGAAGGATTCTAGTGGACTATCATAGTATATTGTAAAATCTATATATTAAGAAATGTGTTTGTTTCTATTTCATCCATCAAAAATCATTATTGAAGTAAAGTAGTGAAGCAGCACTCCAGCCTTTCATGCCAGATACATCTTGAGCCCTAGGTTTTAATCGAATTCATGGCTGTGTGTAAAATGATTTAATGATAATGCAGTATAAAATATCAAACACGATCAGTTATTTTTCAGTTTTGTCAGTTGCAATAAGGATAGCGGCACCATTATTAAAATTAAATCCTTGGGTAAATGCCAGGGAGTTTTCAGGGCAGGATTGAGATGTGCTTGCATACTATATGAAAAAGAAAATACTCTACCAATCCTACCCAGCACAAGGCCATTACCAGAGATTACACCAAACCAGTGCATAAGCTCTGGTAATGCCCTCTGTGGAAGGGTATTATTCTGATGATATCAATAGAAATGCTGAAAGTGCATTATGAAATAATTGGCTGTGTTGCGGTCTCCAGGCAGGTCCTAGAGATTCACAACTGTTGTATTAGCCAAAAGGATTGTGAGTTTTCTGGCAATTGACTTATAAAAGTTACTAAAATAAAAACAAGTTAAAAAAAAGAGCATCTTGGAATTTTCCATAAACCTTTAGCGTTTCTATTTTTACAATTACTTTAGACTCTCAAAAGGATTTCAACTTTCCTTCCTTATCTTGATCGAGACATTTTATTTTGAGGCAGTATTCCCTTATCTCTGGCTAATACATGTGCTTAGAATATAGACAGTCAAGGCAATTTGCCCCTTTTTTTATCATTTTCTCCTTGGCCCCCCTACAGGAACGTATAATAGAATGTATAATATGCAAGCCTAAACCATCTTTGCATTTGCTTTCTTGTAATTCTGAAGAATAACCTCTTAGGAGGTGCTCTTTCCACTTATGCCGCCAGCTACTCCTGCTCGGAGAGTTTGTGACTGGAGTGGATATGAGCTTCACCACAGACTGCGCCTGCTGATGGTTTGTTTGGATCAATAGTGAGCCCTGGGTTAGCGATGTGAAGTTGTCCAGTTCTAGTTCCTGTGTCCCTTTCATCCCCCAAGACATTTGCTGTCTGCTCTAGCAAGGTTAATGACACCTCATGTCCACAATTTAGACTCTGCATGCCGCTATCTTTTAAGGGGATGCAGATACTGGCCTTCTGATGGCAAACCAAGAAACAGATAGCAGAGTGCTTCTGCTTTTTATAGGTTTACTTTAAATTCCATTAAACTGGTAATATTATTGCTGGTTCATATTAGTGATCTTCAACATTTTGTTTTTTGGCCAGAGGTACATTTGCATAATATTGAGCGCATGATCATTTCTCTCGCTGACATTTTACCACTTTTTTTTCCAAAATGTAAAATAAAATTATATTAAAATACAGATTAATCAAATGGTAAAAGAGCAACGATTGAGAGCTCAGAGTATCGGGTTATATTGGCTTTAGTTCCCCTACCAATACATCAGTATTGCTGTAAAGTAGATTACATTAACTGCAGTGGCAGGCACAACACTCACTGACAAAGCTTTGATGACCACTGGTTGTCTGTAATAAGTAATGTTAACGTAACTGGTGCACCCTCAATTGGTTTGGGTCTTTTTAATGGCTCTCCATCCCATTTTACATTAAAAGAAAAACATTAGCTTCTTTGTAAATGACTCTAGTGACTTTTCTTTAATATATCATGAAAGCACTGTAGGAATATCTGTTTGTATATCCTGTGAAAAACATTATAAAAATCTCTCTTTTGATTATTACAAGTTAGCTATAAAATGTAATGATAATACAAGCAGGCTCTACATGTAAACATGTATCTTATCTGTCAAGATGATTCTGGGAAGTAGCAGGAGGAAGACTCCCTGTGGTTTATCGTGAAAGTAAAAGACTCTGGCTTACTTCTGGAAGACATACATAAACACACCAGCTGTGTTGAGGTGTGATATGTATATATATATATTTTTTGGAGTATGCTTTTAAATACATTTAAACTATAGTCTGAACTGAACAGCTTAAATACAGCTCTGGGGCAAAAAAAGTGTACAAAACAGAAAAGGCTATGAAAAGATATAGAGGGTAATGTGATTATAATGCAATACAGACACGTTGTTTTGGCTTAATACATTGACAAGCACAGCTAAGGCGTTTCCTTCCCATTAGTCACTAATGTTGTTGCTTGCTTTTTTCTTAATAACTGTTTTATGTTTTTACTAATTATATACTATATCCATCTATAAAAAGACAGCCTGAAGCAAACATAGCAAGTTTTAAGCAAACTGGATTTAGTAGGAATTAAAGAAACTGCTAAAACTGAAAACGGATGGGATTTACAAGTTAAATCAGGAAAATAAAGTCTCCACAGAAATACAAAAGCAAAATAAAATCTAGGGAAAAGTTTTTTTTTTTTTTTTTTTTTTTTTTTTTTTTTTTTAACACTGTGCTTGTTTGTGCACAAACAGGCTTACTTTACAGGTAGAGGCTGTGTAAATTAATACCAATAGTGACTTTCTAATAACTAGCTGGTTGAGTTCATTTGACATATTCTCAAGAAGCATTCCCAGTCTTTCTTTCTTTAATTGGTAATGGATTCTAACACCTTGTTGCTGTTAAAATGCAAAAGGCACCTGGTTTTCCCAGTCAAAACAATGTAGATCTTGAGTGACTTTGTCCTAAAACTCTGAAGTTCCTCAAACTTATTTGGTCATGTCTATCATCAACAATCGTTGATGACTTCAGTTCAGAACTTTAAAGTTCTAGTCACCACTTAGTAATGACTTGGTATTATTATTTAGCGCTGCATTGCCTTCCAATTACCATTTTCAATAAACAATATGTATGTTATGGAATCTGAAGCAGGCATAGCACTCTATATCAATGATAAAACAATGAAAACAGGAAAGTATAAATTGAACAAATGAAAATCAAACTTAACGTACAGACAGCCGGCTGCAGTTTTTTTTTTTTTTTTTTTTTTAGCATGCCTGCCTGCTAGCAAACTGACATTTGGTGGCAATATTGGATTCCATTCACAAAACATGACGGTTTAAAAGTACTTCCTGTTAAATCAACAAAACCCATTGACATCCTAATCATAGACAAAATGATCATATTTTCTCCTTATCTTTATGTTCACCATATTGATGTGGATAACACACACATTTTTGCCAATACGTCAAACCCTCACTGCTGTATATGTACATGTATATGTGGCCTTAAAAAACATTTACAAAGAGCCTGTGGACCGGTCTACTCTTTTGTTTAAAGACCTATAATACTTTATTTTAAAATCAATCGACTGACTCTTTAGCAATATATTTGGGTTGCTAAAGTATAAAACACAGATCATTGTGAACAGAACAGATTCATTTGAGTGTGCAATTAGATTTAGAAAAATAATAAGAATGTGTAGAAAATGTAAACCAGATGAAGAAAATCCCATAGCAGACATGCAGATTAGCACCGTGGCAAAGCTTTGTGGAGAGCAAACCATTTATTCAGGCAGAACTGCAGCTGTTCTTAAAAGACAAAAATGAGGGAGGCTAGGGAAGTATTGCCTTTAAGGCTGAATATTTTTATGCAGTGGGAATAGAAAAGATAATAATCTTTTGAATGCTGATGATACCGATAAGTTCTAGACTGTAGTGTACAAAGGTGCACTGAAAAGATTTTTGTGGTTACGCAAAAATGTGTAGTTTCTATTGAGATACATCCCAATTGCTAGTTCTGTAAAATGCCCAGACGTGTTCTGTAATCAAACTAAAATCATTATGACATGATCTTAAGAAAAAAAGGGATACTATGTAACACAATTTTTGTTCCTGGGTAGAAAGTGTTATTTCCTAATTGTTTATGCCTCAAAAACAAATACTGTAAATACAGTATAATCGTAAATCTCGAAAAACTACTCACTTCTAAATCTTTTGTAGTCATTTTTGTATTACTTTAGTATAAATACATGTTAATTTGGATTCATATGTTATTTTTTTCTGACTTTATGTGAACGAAAAGACACACATTTGCCCGTTTTCCCATTGGAAATAGTGATATTTTGAAATATCACTGTCCTAGTCACAAAAGCAAAGTCTGTGGGGAATAATAGCCATTTTCTATACTTTTGAGGCATAAGCAATTAGGAAATAACACTTACTACCCAGGAACAAAAAAACAAAAAAAAATTGTTACATGGTGTAATCAATGGAAAATATTTTGATAAAAGAATAATGTAAATTAAGACATTGGTGAGTTGGACATTGTAGTATGAAGCCAACAGGACGGTGTATTAAAAGTGTGCTAAAACATATTTTTGGAAATATAAACTTTAAAGAGGGAAACCAAATTATTTCATGTATTTATTTTTCAAAGAATAGCAAGGGTGAAATGCATCTTAGTCACTTGAAGTTAACTTGGATTGGACACAGGCCATACAGCATGGACTAGAAGTGCAGCCGTTAACTCCTTCTCCCATAGCAGAGAATACTACTTACAAATCTTGTAGCCAGAATACTAATCATTAGCATAACTTTAGGGGATCCTGGAAGATGGATTGTCCTGTAGTTACTTGCACAGTATGTGGAGTTTTAACACATTTTGAGCATGTTAACAATACCATATGTTGAGGCCTAAGGGGGCGCAGACTGATTAATACAGTTGTGAAATAGACATTTTCCACAGAACCAGAGATAAGCATAATGCATCTCTGCCTAGTTGACATATTCACAAAGTACATTTTAATGGTGTCCTTAGTCAAGCAGTAAAAATGATAGTGGTCCACACTTCTGAACCTAAACAGTTGACAATGGATCCACAGGACTTTTGAGGTCAAAATAATTAATGGTCTTAAGCATTAGCATAGCTTTTACTATATACAGAGAGCGTTGTAGAATTAGAGGAAAAAATCGATATAACTTGTATTATTAAAAATAAAGGACTTAAAAAGTAATTTTATAGTTAACACTTAATGACAGACTTTAGCAAATCAAAACAACACACCAACCCATTAACTAGTAGCATTTTATAATAATGGCCGAAAATGTACACAAATTTCAACATAGGTCTGCCTGCATAGGAAAAACATCTGTTTTTATTTTGTAATAATTTTTCTAGTCATGAAGAACATATTTTAAAATGGCCACAAAGTCATAATAAATGCAAGTGGAACACCACAGGAATAGCAGCTAACGCACCGGAATTCATAACAATTCACAGCCATTATTTTAAAGTGTGTCTCATTTATATTGCTTGGAAGATTTGCACACTTTTTGCCATACACCCTTTTCAAAGCTTTTACAGTATATATAATATACTTTTTTATATTATGGTTTACCACTGCCAACTTTTAAACTGCTTTAATTGTTTTTTTCTTGGAGACAAATCTTGGAGACCAACTGAATTGCAATAATACAAATATAAGCATACTGAATGTGAGAGATGCAGCTGGTCTACTAAGAACTGCATCTTGTTTTGAAAGGTGTGAAAGAATTCTGTTTTCTGCCACAAACTGATTCCATTCCAGTCATCCATCCAAAGCAGTCCCAAGTTGCTTGTAAAATGCTCCACATAATTACAGTGACTACAGTTTTTAAAGCAATTTACACATTGGCCTTTATCCTGGGTCTCTCTCAGTTTTATTTTAAAATCAATGTCCTTGACACTATGACAGTAATGTTTTGTGATTTACTACTTTTGGCAAAATCTGTAGAACACTTAAGTTATCTTAAGATATAATTAAATACTCAATGATACATATCTTTGAGCCTTTTTTATCTGCTGAGAATCAAGAAGAACCAAACCAAACTAGCCATTACACTTACAATAATGTACAATTCTTTACAAGTCCCATTAGGAATATATTACATTAGGTACCATTAAGGAAATGGCTATGCTATAGTAGCAGAAGGGCAGTTACCTGTACTATGGCCATGGCTCAAGTGACACCACAATGGTAACATTTTGCTATTTTGATATACCATTTCACACTGATTATACATTGCAGTATCATGGATTGCAGTATCATGCTGCACACTGGAGGGCAATCTGAAGGAACAGAAGGCTGGTTTGGTGATAAATTGTTTTTTTAGTGGAGGAATAACGACAACCAGAGGAAGAACTGCAGCAGCTTCCCTTTGTTTATTGAAGTCTGAAGTTCAGTTTTCAGTTTGCTTACTACAATAGATTACACTGTGTCTGGGCTAAACCCTTTCACACATTACAGAAGGTAAAGCACTATTAGAAACTACAGCATCACTACCGGTGTGCTTCTGTAGCAAGGCCACTGTATAATATTTGTTTCAAATCCAATGTGTTTGCCATTGCTGGTAATGCTGTTACATGCTAGTGGCTATACTTGGGTAATACACAACTACAGTATCCACCACTTACACCGTATAGGGTTGTTTTGGGCAGCCGTTTATATCAGACAAATAGTGTTTGCCATTTGCCAATTCCAATGATTTCAATAACAAAGGTATCGTTTATACCGTGTTAAGCACACAGTATATTTTGAGCAAACTCCAGCTGTTTGGATCTCATTATGTGCCATTCAGATGGATTTAAATAACAAACACACTGCATATTACTGTAGTTAATCTCTTTTACTAATCCACCAATCAATTGTTTTCACCTTGTTACCTTGCCATTCACATAGATTTCAATACAAAAGGCAGTACTTTAAGAGATTAAGAGATAGACCAATCAGCTGTTACTGAATGATTACTCCTGTACTGTACCTCAGCTATTTAATCTCTGTACACAGTGTTGGGTTTACATTTTGAAAAAACAGCACTGACTGCAACAGCAAGCATGGCTGCCAAGAGAAAAGTGATCAGCACGGAAATTTAATGTGAATGAAATGTCTGTTAGATACTGTGTGCATGCTAAAGCATGCTTGGAACTCTGTCAGTCAGCAAACAATGCAACGTTGCTTCAAAAAAGCTGGGGTTTCTGTAGCTGAGGAGGAGAGTGCTGACGAAAATACAACTGAAACAAACTCTGACAACACCAGAAGGGATGTTAGAGGAAGAATTCTCAGCTGTTTCACCTTAGCGACCAGGACACTCTGCCTGAAACAGACACAGATGACTGCTAATATGGAGCAACATGAGAATATAGAGCCGAACTGGGATATATTTAAGAAAAAGCTGACAAGGTTTGCAGACCATACTTGCAGAAAAGATTGTCCAGATGTGTATCACAGAGTTCTTTGCTGGAAACAATGGCGACTGTATTATAATGTTAACCAAGTAGTATTTTTCAAACATTTCTGTAAGAGTAGAAACTAATCCTGAGTTTCGCAATCATATGAATCAAATGTTTCTCAAATAAGTCATGCTTGGCTGATATAGACACCCTCGCACGTGAACCACCTTAATTATAGTAATATTTGATAATGCAATGTGTATTTATAACATATTTCTGTAGGTTAATTTAGTCAATAGAATTACATTGATATGAAGAAAAAACATGCTCAAGCTAGTCATTATGACATTGAGTGACTGACACAGACAGCTGAATGAATACATAATTTATTGTTTTCAACAGATGCGACTACAAAGATGATGCTCAAGATGCATATTAAATAAAACCTTTTGCTAAAACCTTGCTGTATTTCATCTCCTTGTAATATCATTTAATTATTTATCATCATTGGCTATTAAATGTAATATGTGACCATGTTCCAAAAGGATATACTGTTATTGCATTCTATAAAACCCAACATATGACATTATCAAAAGGTCATATTGTTAATTTCGAAACAAAATGAGGTTTGCCTTAAAGCAAGATTCAATTCACAGGTATAGGCATTTACTGAATTATAGCATCAAGTTGGAAACCTTAATTATCCATATTAACACTGGCATTTTAAATGACATTGATTAAATGACTTTAGTGAAATACCAATAACTATTCATTTTAACTCCCCAATAGTGGACTTTTCCAGTTACATATTACCATGAATTGGATTTATCTGACATTTATGGAAATGTTAAAGTATTGCTAAATCAAAGGATTTATTAAGGAGCTAATTAAATAACATCTAAGAACACAAGGCTCAGCTGTAGATAAAGTAAGTTATCAAATCTTGAAACCAACTAGCCAGCCACACATGACAGTGCACTGTTTACTCTGTTTACACTGAGGCTGACTGGACTTCTTTTAGATCATACCCTACCAGTTCTGTGATGTCAAGGGTGAATGGAAACAATAAACATCTTTAATGCTCACTGGAGATACAAAGGAGTTGGAAACACCAGTTGAGGTTTCCAGGCTGGGCAATACCTTCACTGGATTAAAAAATCACAAAAAAAAAAAAAAATCAACCTGCTTCCTCAGCTCCCGCCTCTCTAATGAGAAGCAGAGGCCTCCTTTTATGTAAGGTGGCTGGGCGCTGATTGATCGTTAATTAACCCCCAGCCACCTGAACATAATAAACCCAGGCAGGTAGGGGAAATTAACCCCATCCCTGCCAATTTAAAAAGGGCAGAGCTTTGCTCTGCCACATCTAGGTATTTTAATATTGTCAAAAGGGATTGGCCATTATAGTAAACGGTACATGTCCACTTCCTAATTTCCTGAGGGAATTAACTGTGATAATCAATGGTTATATATCATATCATAGCATTAAAGAGTAATTTCAAATGCCATTTGAATTGCCTTTTCACATTCCCCTACTGTTTTGTGATAATTACAATAATTCTGAGGGGTTTGGGGTGCTGTTCTAATATTACTTTAATTGTTTTCTGTAAATCTGCTTTTACCTGGCTTGTGTGCTGGGACATAAACCAACTGTGCCGGCCCTGCCTGCTCTCTGTCTCAAATTTAAAGCCAGATATAGAGAGAAAACCCAATACTGAACCAACATACAACCCAGAACCATGATGATTTCAGACATCTAAGGTGAAATGACACCAGCCTGAGACCTAATTGACAGTGTTGTGACTGGTGTTTCACATTTTTTGTCCAATTCTTGTAGTTCACAAAGTGATTGTGCAGCTGAAAGCAGACGAAAATTGGCACATTTCAGTTTGTTTATTCATTTGTAAGAGCTGTGGTCTTTATTGTCTGGCCTGGAATTTGAGGGGTGGAATCACACTCTCTTATCATTATTAGTTTTCCTGCCTAATACTAGGGCTTAAGCTTGGATTTACATTGGCCCTTTTTTACCTTGACAGGTGACATCAAAACTAAAAGTAGATTTCCTCCTGCCAAAATTAATGAAATCGAACTCCTTCTTACAGATTATAGGATTTTATTTATTGAACATTGTTTTAATGTAGAAATTCCAACTGATTAGCATTTAAATGGGGATATTTAAAAGGGATAATTGCAAGGACACTGCTACTTTCAAACGCTCTTTGCAAAATTTAGCAATATGTTAATGTATTGTAATTATTTATTTTTTTTAGTGGTTTCTATTTATTAACATTACTATCAAAACCTTTCTGAGCTTTCTCCCCAAGCTATTCAGTCTGAATAAACCTTGCTCTTTTTAGCTGCCCGAACGTCAGTGATAATTGAAGTTTTGCTCCACTCATTGATTTATGAATTTGGTTAATGATGTATTTAAAGAATTGCAGAAGCCATTAAATGTTCAGTGATTTTTAGCAGAGTATATTGTTTGTCATCAAGGTTTATTATCAAAACAATAAAACTATATAGAGTCACATTTGGTGACATTTATATTAAGCACTGAAAAACCATTACCGTGGTAAAACAATGTGCCTTTATAAATGAACAAATAGATTGCAGCAGATTTTCAGATGTAGTTTCCAATAGAGAGGCCTTCATATTTTGTTTGCTGATAATTCATTTTCACATATAACTGTTTTCAAAATGTCACTTCTTAATTTATTTATAAAGGTTTTAAAATGTAAAGATTTAACATCCTGAACAGATGAGTATGAAACAAAATAGACATATATATATATATATATATATATATACATACACACACTTTTTGTATAAATACTGATTTTGTATTTAATTAATTATAATTAAAAAATAATGAGTTAGTACTCTGAATTCCTCTTCTAAGGAGGGCTCTCCTGTGTGCTGTCTTTGTTGTCGACTGTAGCGGTATGCTCATATTGAAGGCCGCTTGCTTTCATTCTATATCTTATCCTGCCTTGTTAGTGTTTCTGCACTCCCCTGCAACCCTACAGTATATTGCAAATGAGCCTGGACTACAACATTCTGGCAGCATCAAAAGTCCACAATGAATTGTAGTGCTAAGTAACAGTTGCCCTACTTTGTGCAGATGCTTTACCACATGCTACCAAAGCCAGACGGATGAGCTTGCTCAGGGGTGACTGGTCATCATGTAGCAGGGCATATGTTCTGTTTTTTTCCTCTATGTAGACTTATACTAAGGCTTCAGACAAAATCAATGTTTGTTTCTCATTAGAAGCTCTGACAAAGTTCAAAACAAAAATAGATGTTGAAAATCTACGTGGTCTACGAAGGCTGATTTGGTCACCTAATCTAAAAGCCAGCTAGCATGTATCTTGTTGAAAGTGTTTTGTAAGGATACAATTTATTATATTTTTAAAATACACATTTTTAATGAAATATCAATAAAAAGTTAAAATATAGTAGTTACTATCCTTTCAAATTTTAACAGACAGGATGACAGTATTGGTGCACAATACAATTTCAACAGAGTTGATGTTGGTAACAAGCTTTACATTTAAATATTGCATTTCTTTGATGTTAGTTCTTGTATACATGAAGATAATTTATAAAAAGCAGTTCAACGTAGTTTTAAAGAGTAATGTCTTCTTTTGCAAATATTTTATATAATATGAGTATGTGAAGGTCTATGTGGGGGTGACAGGAACAGATTTAGAGTATCACTGCATGGTAGATGTAAAAGATTATGAGTATCTTAGAAAGGAATGACTTCTTTGAAAATCATATAAAGCTATCTTAAAAGTCCTAATTATACTTAAATGTCTAATTACATCTGGAAAAAAATCCTGTCAACGTCTCTTGTGTGGTTTGAGACCCATATCTCTCTACCTTTTGATATTGCATGTCCAGTCTTTGAAATTGGGGTTGTCACATCCACTGCATCATACAGTTAGGATTTACTGGGCCCCGGTGCAAGACTGCGAAGTCTTCAGCAAAAAACATCAGCAGCAAAATCTGAATCGGTCAACAAACCATTTTTTAACCCTATTAAGATGTCTGTGAACAAAACAGTAATCAAGCAAGTAACAGTAAATCCAAACATTTTAATAACTCAATTATGCACAAGATTAATCAGTTTGATTAATATCTCGACTTAGATAATACTGAAACATATTAAGTTTCAAATTAGTCACAAAAACATACTAATCATAGGCATCAAGTACAAAAGTCAGTATGAAAAAGTTTGTCTGCATCTCAAAACTTAGCACATACATTCTATGAACACACTTAACAAATGGATATCCCAAAAGCATGTCATTTTTTAAATACAGAATTTTTACCATGTGTTGGTCTGCCAGCCAGTAGAACAATCACGTGACATTAACAGCACTAACCTATTGCCAGATGGCCCGCTCTGTGTCCTGCCTACAGATAAACAATCTGTTAGCTCTGATTTGCGGATTTGTGTTTTGATTGACAGTCCGCCAATACTACCTTGCTACGGTTTATTTTTTTAAACCCAGTAGATTAGGCGGTGCCTATATATTTTTCACGTTTAGTCTCTTGCACACACCCCCCACCCCCCCACCCCAAAGGTTCTGGCCCTGCTACATTACCACATTGAACTGATGGTAAGAGCTGAAACAGTGTAGTTTGAATTGTCAATGACAGATCTCAGAAATTTCCTAATATCACAACTTTTGTCAAGTGTTTTATAATCTAATTAATGTTTTAATTCAAAAACATTTCCAAATATGCGTTAATAAGGATCGTTGCCCCTTGCTATGGAACTATCCACTGCTCAATTATAATTTTGTTTTTGGTATCCAGCTTTTCTCAATATCAAATCTGGAGATATGAACTTGGTGGTCACCATTGATAAACAAGACTGTAAAGCTTATAAAGAGCATCAAACATGCACTCATGTCTAATATGTTAAGCAGCTACTCAAGATGGTATTGCTTGTCTTTTTTAATTTAAAATAAATTAGTAAAACAAAATTAGTAAGTTTGTTTATATGGCATCCCAGCTGGCAGAAAAAAAAAGAAAACACCTTTTGGGGTATTGTATCCTGTTGTGAACGTCAGAGTTCACTGCAATGATTCAAATAGAAGCTTACAACAACCCAAAGCTTTCTGTGTTGTGCGTGTAATGCACACCTTCTATTTAAAACATATATTCATTCTGTCATGGTGCCAAGGATATGATTGTAAATCAGATTACTTTTTTATGGCAAATGTCAACGTGCATTAAATATTTAAAAACATTAATATAGCATATACAACCATATTTTTCAGATTTGATATGATTGAATTGATAGCATTTATTAACAGATGAATTTTACGCGTATGTTTTTTTTTTTTTAATTCATCACATTTTTGCATTTCTTGAATTGTCATTTCATTTGCCCACTATGAACGCAATGGGTTTTATTCAACTGACCTTGATGATAGTGATTCTACTCTTTCAATCACTAAAGGTTACAATTCTCCTGTCAGTAAAATAAATCATTTACCATTAGACAAGCATTGATAAATATGCTTTGTTGAAATCATGGTTAGTTTATTTAATTATTACTGAAGTAATATAAATATGGTTAGACAGCACACTAACATCAGCCTCACATAATTGAGTTAAAAAGCCTTCTTTGTCTGATTCAGTAAGACGTTCTGGTCACAATTTATGGTAATACATAAAAGGAATTGCAGTTACAAGTAATTTATAAGGTAATAATTTGTACTTGTATTATATTCCCAGTTAATACTTAGTTCAAACTTAGGACAGGAAAGGTTTAGGGTAATAAAAGGGCAGAATACAAATTTACTTGGAATATCTATTAAGAATTGTTGTTACTGGGAATTATTGCCCGCATTAACATAAAACATTACTGAAGATCACATAGAGTCAGTTCCAATATACTGCTAATTTACTTTCTATAACAAAAATAAAAATAAAAAAACATACTGCATGTAATTTAGATGCAGTAAATTACTGCTAAAATGGTTCGTTTTTTATGCTTGGAAAAAATAACTAGAAAATAATTTAAAAAATGAAATGGAAAAATATAAATTTTAAATTCTACATATAAATTTTTAATCCAATGTAATTATATATTTTTAATATAAAAATCAGGTTACATTTTAGTAAGATATTTCTGTAAAAATCGTAGGATTTATTTAGGTATTAAAAGGAAATTTAACTTTACTATTACATAAATGTTTTAATATTAGTCTTTCATACCTCAAAAGCCACCTCAAAAGAGTTTTAGAAGATTATGTCTAATTTTAATTTACTTTAACTCTGAAGTTTATAAATTGAAAAAAATAAAAATAAAAAAGGTACAAATGATACAGCTTTACAGCTGCGTGGTATAATTTTCTATCAGCATGGGGGAGTCCGTCTGTTCATACGGCAAGCGTATGGCATCTGCCACCCAGTGCGCTAAACGTTGCTTCGACAGGGCTTGACCTCTAGAGCGGGAACCATAGCAGACCAACAGCTGGTTGGACTGTCTCCAGAACGCTGCCCTATCCAAGCAACAGCGCAGAGCCCGGACCGGGGGAGGTCTGAAAGCTTCCAAAACCACTGGTTGGTTAATATGGAATGAGAAGACCACCTTTGTTACCTGCGAGTCATTACCAGTGAAAGCCATACATGTGTCATCGATGGACAGCGCATGAAGCTCACTAACTCTTCTGGGTGATGTAATGGCTAATAAAAATGCCACCTTGAGGGAAAAAGGGCGCAGCTCTGCTGGGGCCATGGGCTCAAATGGGGGACCCGTAACAACCCCCAGCACCAGCTCCAGATCCCATTTAGGGACCATGCTTTTCATCGGAAGACAGAGGCCCCTTTAAGAAATTGCACTGCCAGGAAGTGTGCCCCAGGGGACAAAGAGTCAATTTTATCATGGCACACTGATATTGCTGCCAGGGATACCTTCAACGTGGACGCTGATTTTCCCATGTTAAACAATATTTGTAAGAAGGTTAGAATTGTCTCAATAGGGCAAGTCACACGATTGTGACCCTCAGCAATGCACCAGTCTTGGAAAACCTTCCATTTATATGAATGTAGTGTCTCTACCACTGCATCTGGCAAACCTTGTCTGAATAGACGGCTCCGTTCAACGACCAGAGCCAGAGTTGGAGCTGGGCTGGGTTTGGGTGCCATAACAACCTCTCCGCTTGGCTCAGGAGGTCCGTGCGGAGCGGGAGCTGTCACGATTAGCCCAACAACGTGTTGGAGAGGAGAGCAAACCAGGGGCGCCTCGGCTATCTGGGTGCAACCAGCAAAACCTGGGCTCTCTCCACCTTGATCCTCTCTAGTGTCAGGGGTAATAGCGGTAGCAGAGGGAACACATACAAGAGCCCCTGTGACCAGGGGTGAGCTAGCGCGTCTACTCTCAGGGGGCCCCCGTCTCTCTCCATAGAGAACCATTGGGGGCAATGAGTGGACTTGGCTGTGGCGAAGAGGTCGATTTGTGCAGTACGAAACCTCTCCCAAATCTGTTTCACAACCTGAGGATGCAGTCTCCATTCCGAGCTGTCTGGGGATCTTGTGGACAGGAGGTCTGCTACCTTGTTGTCCACACTGGAAAGGTGAACCGCCTAGATGGAACGTAAGTTTCTGTGAGTCCAAGACAGGAGTCTGTGCACTGCTTGATGAAGGCCCAGTGAGCGCAGGCCACTACGTAGTTTATGTGGGCTACCACTGTCATGTTGAGCGTCTGGACCAGCACATGTTTGTGCACTAACTGCTGGCAAAAATTAGATAACGCCAGGGCTACTGCTTGCAGCTCTTGGGCATTTATATGCGCTTGGTGCCAATGTCCCTTCCACTGACCTCTTATTCCTCCCATTCCAGACCGCTCCCCAGCCTAGGCTGGAGGCGCCCGTAGTCTTCTGGCTTTGTCTGGACACTCGCACCAGCCCGTATCGATCACGGACCAGGTGCAACTTGAGCGTATTTTCTTCTGTCCCTGGCGAAGCAGTGCATCGTGGGAACCCAAAGACTTCCGGTAGAGACTTATCCCTGTATAATGTAAATTTTGCCTCATTTCCTATTCCAAGCCTTCATTTTTCTAAAGCGATTGTATTTGTAAACACGATTCACCTAGATTTATTTAGACACCCCTCCTTAACACATACATGTTATTATTTCACGACTGATGTTTTCACCTGGCCTGACAAAAGTTCTTTATTGCCGATTTGCAGTCAGAAATTGTCACTGTCATGCATATTCATGAGCATTTAAGACTTAGGCGTGGTTTAGGATAGGGTAGATTAAACCAATTATTATTATTATTATTGAAATCACTACTACAAATAGTACTAATGCCTTGCGTTTAATTGTGGCAACACAGTAAAAAACAATTGTAATATCTCCCTGTGGCAGAGCAAAGCTCTGCCCTTTAAATTGGCAGGGATGGGGTTAATTTCCCCTACCTGCCTGGGTTTATTATGTTCAGGTGGCTGGGGTTGATTAGTTGATTAGGTTAATTAACGATCAATCAGCACCCAGCCACCTGACATAAAAGGAGGCCTCTGCTTCTCATTTGAAAAGAGGGAGCTGAGGAAGCAGGTTGGTGTTTGTGGTTTTTTGTATTTGTGAATCCAGTGAAGGCATTGCCCAGCCTGGAAACCTTAATTTTGCAAGTTTTGTTTTTGTATTGCTTTATTTGTGTTTAAATCCCTTTATTTTGCCCTTGTGCACGTTTATTTTGTGTTTATTTATAATAAAAGTATATTTGTTTGAACTGCAGTCTGTCTCTGGGCCTCTATCCACTCACCAGCCTGCCACACTCCCTTTTCAATTTTCAGTGGGATGAGCTTTTGTAAGTTTTACAACCTGAATTCAATTTTTTATTTATATACAGTAGATGCTGCTGGTAGCTGTCAAAAAGGTGTCATTATCTGAAAGTTGTTAATAAGCAAAAAACCATAGGATTAGTTCCTGTAAAAATGTTAATAACCAAAAGTTGTCTTTATCAGAGTTGCTAATAAGCGGCATCTATTGTATAAAAGCATAATTTAAAATGTTTATTTATTATTGTTTGTATCCATTAATTAATAGCAACTACTCCATTAAAAAAATGTATTTCTTTAAGAAGCTTGTCATAGGTTGAAGTCTGTTTCATATCCTTTCTCTTTATATGTATGATCAATTGTTTATGCATTATTAAAAAGTGTCTTATAAAAACAATGTCTTATTAAAAATAGTGTCTATTATTAAAAATACTTTCTATATTTATGTCTTTTTAATTAAGCAACTGCTTCATTTAAAAATATGTAAATTTACATCTCTTTTTTAAATGATCAGCTTGTATTTATCTTCTTAGCTCAGCTCTCAGTTGCGGTTGCAATTCATGAATTCATTTTTGAATACTCTAACAATAGTTGTTCTTAATGTACTGTATGTATGTTTTATTTATATCCTCTTAAACTTTATATTTGATTTACGGATATCAAAAGATCATCCCATTCAAAAATGAAAAGAAAGATATTACTATTTTGCCACAACCTCCGAGGCATTATACTGTAGTACTAGTTGTTGTCTAGCCTTGACAACCAAACCACACCCAGTCTTGACTGCTCATGAATATTCAGTGGCAATTTCTGGCAGTGTTTTGGTGATAAAGAGCTCTTGTCAGGCCAGGTGAAAACATCGCTCATAGAAATAAACACGTATGTGTTAAGGAGGTGTATCTCTAAGTACATCTAGGTGAATCGTGTTTAAAAATGCAATCGTTTTAAAATGAGAAGGCTTGGTATAGGTAATGGTAATGAGGCAGATTTTACATTATACACATAAGGGATAAGTCGCTACCGGAACTCTTTAGAGTCCCATGATGCATCACTTCGACAGAAGAAAAGGTGGAGTTGACCATATTGTCTATATATAAGATCTTTTTTTTTTGTTGCTGAATAAATCAGAAACAACAATGTTTTTTTTTTTTTTTTTTTTTTTTTTTTTTTGCTTTCCCATTTTGACTGGTCCTGATGGTGCTAATATAATCTTCCATCTCTATTTTAAACAGATTAAAATGTGGTTTATGGCCTGACCGTTTAAATTTATGAATATGATACCTCACAAATATTAATACAAATAATAACACACATTGTTTAATATTTAAAGTCAATCCAGATACAGAAGAAAACATCTCTATACTTTTAATAGCTGTTACAACCTCCACTTTGTCTCTTAAAAAGATGGTGGTATCATCTGCTAATGGGCATATCTTCAATTCTTTTCCCTATATATATATATATATACCACATCTGTTCCAAATGTGTGTACAGTTTCACTTACTGTTCTTATAATATAATGCTGCATATCATTTCTCTTTCCATCTTACAAAACACACAATTGTAATCTATTTCAAGTATAAATCTAGCCAGGAAATGTTTTACAGGATAAATCCTATGAAGAATCTTTTAAGATACCTCTTTAATGTTATTGATGAGACAGCACCTGTTGGGGATCTTCCAAACTTTCTTCCAATTTATATGCTCAAATAATGCCCTCATACATAATACATGAATCCCTATGTGTTTAGTGTTACAATTATTATTTAATAAATATATACCACCTATAAACATGGTATACATCAATTCTACACTATACCCTCTTTTGTAGCTTCTTAGAAGTATTAAAGCCCCTCTGAGAATTGCGTCAAAGACTATTGCAGACTCTTTAGTAGTAATTGGAATTTTAAACATTGTCAAAAACTCAGTATAATTAAACAGTTGCCCATCTTCCTTAAGTAATTGACTCACCAACAAAATATTAATCTCATACCAATTTTGAAAAAGTTTTATGTTTATATCTTATATCCTTATTCCCAATTATGTATCTATGAAAATTAGTCAATTTAATAGGGATTTTATTCACAAAGTAAGATTAGTAAGAATTCAAAACCACCAGCCCCCTGAAAGACATAGTTAGGGAAAATATTCCAAATATACTGAACATCAAAAGAAAATGATCACTGTTATTTGAGCATCAAAAGAAACGTATCACTTATATTTGGATATAATTCACTAGATGCGACTGAAAAATGACAAACTGTTTTAGAGCAGATGACTTTTTATTGTGCTGATTAACAATTGACATCACAAAGATGCTGCAAAATGATCTGTCGATCTTGAGCAGGTGGTGTGACTCCCAATTAGGTGATTAAGTGCACATGCTTCAGTCATAGACACTCAAGCGTGTCATGATCAAGGATGAATGATCGAGTGATTTAAAATAAACCAAAAACATTTTGTCAATGCCCATCATTTATATAATTTTTTTTTTTTTTTCCCGATAAATGTGTTATAATAGTGATAAGTTTATTTTGATGCTTGGAATGCTATCCTTATTTTTTAATATAGTTCTTTATCCAACTTGCTTGAAAAATAATATTTGAAGTCCTAAAATCCAAGACATTAAGACCACCCTGTTCTTGTGTGTTACCAAGTATATCCTTCTTTAAATAATGATGTTTGTTTTTACAAATGAAATTATATAAAATGTTATCAAGCTCCTTTATTACATGTTGAGGTACAGCTCATGAAAGTGAAGCATAAACTGATCTGGATAATCCTTCTGTCTTTGATAGTAAAACCCAACCAGATAGAGATATAGCCCTCCACAGCTAGGAATTCAATTTTCTTTTAGTTTTTTTTTTTCTATAATGGGACTGAAGTTTAACCTACTTCTTTCTTTTTGATCTTTACAAATCTTAATCCCAAGATATGTAATTACAGTTTTTATTGGAGTATCACATATGTCCCACAACTCACAATTTTTTAAAGCAAATAACTCACATTTAATATTTAAAGTCAATCCAGATACAGAAGAATACTTTTAATAGCTATTACAACCTCCCCTTTGTCTCTTAAAAAGATGGCAGTATCATCTGCTAATGGGCATATCTTCAATTCTTTTCCCTATATATATATATATATATATATATATATATATATATATATATATATATATATATATATATATATATATACACACACACACACACACACATACACACACACACTGAACAAAAATATAAACGCAACATGCAACAATTTCAAAGATTTTACTGAGTTACAGTCATATAAGGAAATCAGTCAATTGAAATAAATTCATTAAGCCTAATCTATGGATTTCACATTACTGGGAATAAAGATATGCATCTGTTGGTCACAGATACCTTAAAAAAAACGGCATGGATCAGAAATCTGGATCAGTATCTGGTGTGACCACCATTTGCCTCATGCAGCGTGACACATCTCCTTCGCATAGAGTTGATCAGGCTGTTGATTGTGGCCTGTGGAATGTTGTCCCACTCCTCTTCAATGGCCATGCAAAGTTGCTGGATATTGGCGGGAACTGGAACACGCTGTCGTACACATCGATCCAGAGCATCCCAAACATGCTCAATGGGTGACATGTCTGGCGAGTATGCGGGCCATGGAAGAACTGGGACATTTTCAGATTCCAGGAATTGTGTACAGATCCTTGCGACATGGGGCCGTGCATTATCATGCTGAAACATGAGGTGATGGCGGCAGATGAATGACACGACAGTAGGCCTCAGGATCTCGTCACGGTATCTGTGCATTCAAATTGCCATCGATAAAATGCAATTGTGTTTGTTGTCCGTAGCTTATGCCTGCCCATACCATAACCCCACCGCCACCATGGGGCACTCTGTTCACAATGTTGACATCAGCAAACCGCTCGCCCACACAACGCCATACATGCTGTCTGCCATCTGCCCAGTACAGTTGAAACCGGGATTCATCCGTAAAGAGCACACTTCTCCAGCGTGCCAGCGGCCATCGAAGGTGAGCATTTGCACACTGAAGTCGGTTACGACGCCAAACTGCAGTCAGGTCAAGACCCTGGGGAGGACGACGAGCACGCATATGAGCTTCCCTGAGACGGTTTCTGATTGTTTGTGCAGAAATTCTTTGGTTGAGCAAACCCCCAGTTTCATCAGCTGTCCGAGTGGCTGGTCTCAGACGATCCCGCAGGTGAAGAAGCCGGATGTGGAGGTCCTGGGCTGACATGGTTGCATGTGGTCTGCGGTTGTGAGGCCGGTTGGACGTACTGCCAAATTCTCTAAAATGCCGTTGGAGGCGGCTTATGGTAGAGAAATGAACATTAAATTCTCTGGCAGTTGCTCTGGTGGACATTCCTGCAGTCAGCATGCCAATTGCACGCTTCCTCAAAACTTGAGACATCTGTGGCATTGTGTTGTGTGACAAAACTGCACATTTTAGAGTGGCATTTTATTGTACCCAGCATGAGGTGCACCTGTGTAATGATCATGCTGTTTAATCAGCTTCTTGATATGCCACACCTGTCTTGGCATCTTATCTTGGCAAAGGAGAAATGCTCACTAACAGGGATGTAAACAAATTTGTGCACAAAATTAGAGAGAAATAAGCTTTTTGTGTGTATGGAAAATTTCTGGGATCTTTTATTTCAGCTCATGAAACATGGGACCAACACTTTATATGTTGCGTTTATATTTTTGTTCAGTGTATATATGCCTTGGAATGTATTGTTATTAATATAGTTTGTGTGGCCAACAAAAAGAGAAAAGGAGAGATGAACTTGTGTTCAATGTGTCAAAGGCTTTGTAAAAATCTCAACAATAAGGTCACTGTAGTCTATCAAATCCAATACTAAACGAACATTATTAAACATATGTTTGCCTCGCATAAAGCCAGATCGTGATTGGTCAAAAATGTGGTCTAATCCATTCTTTAATCTATCTGCAAATATCAAAGCCATTAATTTTGCATCATTATTTATTAACGTTACTGGTCTCCAATTTTCTTGTATGAAACTGTCTGTATTAGGTTTGGGTATCAAATAAATTAAACCTTGCTTTAATGATGGAGCTATTTCTCCAGTTCATACCTAGTTCCCTTCTTCCCCACTTCGAGCTATTTCTCCTATTTTAATCGCTTCAGAAAACACAGTGTAAAAAAAAAAAAAAACTATTAGTTTGTCTTAAAACATCTTGTAGAATTCACTAATTAAGCCACTGTTTCCAGAAGATTTGTTATCTTTAAGCTTATTTATACTGCCTCAATTTCCTCAATACTTAATTCTTGATCACATATTTCTTTAAAATTATAGTTTTTGCATGTTCTGTTATTAAATAAAAAAAAATAATGCATCCATGTTAAATTTTGATTGTATTGATGCATATAGTGTTGGGTAAAATGTAGCAACATATTTAGAGATCTATTTTGGATTTTGTGTAAATGTACCATTAATATTTAACTTCTTAACTAAAGTAAATTCAGAATTTCTTTTTCCAAATTGTACAGATATTTAGTATTCTTCTCTCCTTTTTCCATCAATTTTCTTCTAGCTCTTACAAATGCCACTTCAGCTTTCTCCTTGTATATTTTGTCCAATTGTAATAATAATAATGTGCGTCTCTCTTGACTGCTCGTATCCTGCTTTTCAGTAAAATCAACTATTTCCTTAATAATATTGTTTATTTAAGTATTTTACTGATAGCTATCTATTTTCATGGCTGCTAGTCTTACTTTAAATTTCATAAGTTCCCAATAATTCCCAAATATTTTCATCAAATTAGCTTGTCTCCAACAATAAATAATAATAAGTTTCCCTTCCTCCCTAAATTTACTATTTTCTAACAATGTTTTATTAAACTTCCAATAACTGTTATTAATTTTAACTGCTGTGGAACCAGACAGATTTATTGTTAAATATATTACTTTATGATCTGTAAGAGCAAATGGTTCAGTAAGCACTTTAGTGACTATTTTCCAAAACTACACATTCTGAGTTTCAGTGTTTAAAAATAAAATATCAGACAGAACAAAATTTCAATGTACCATTTGTAATTCAGTAATTGAGAGAATTGGTCAGGGGTCTGAATACTTTTGCAAGGCACATATATATATATATATATATATATATATATATATATATATATATATATATATATATATATATATATATACACAGTGCCTTGCAAAAGTATTCAGACCCCTGACCAATTCTCTCATATTAGTGAATTACAAATGGTACATTGAAATTTTGTTCTGTTTGATATTTTATTTTAAAACACTGAAACTCAAAATCAATTATTGTAAGGTGACATTGGTTTTATGTTGGGAAATATTTTTAAGAAAAATAAAAAACTGAAATATCTTGCTTGCATATATATATATATATATATATATATATATATATATATATATATATATATATATATATATATATATATATATATATATATAATATATATTTTGGAGGAAATAGAGAGAATCTAATCTTTGAGAATCTATTACATAATATCTGTGTCTCTGTTCCTCTATACTTGTTATTATGACGAGGTTAAATCTTTTTTTTTTTTTTTTTTTTATCAGTACATTTAAATAACCAAAAGGGAAACTGAAGATGTTTATGTTAATGCTTTCAACAACTTAGTTTAACCTTAGAATTGAGTGAATGAATGAATGAATGAAAAATGTGTTTTCACATTAAGTCAAATAGTAATGTCACTTAAAAGTTCAAAAATCTTCAATTAATAATACCTATCTTGAACACCTGTCCAGAGTATGTTCTTCATTCCTGTTACTTCCATCTTAGACTTTTCTGATTTGTCTGTTTCAGTGTGTATCATTACAAGTCAAACTTGAGTAATTGGTAGAACCACCATAGAATCACTTATCACTGGTGTTATCAGGGGATGAAATAGACAATTCATTAGCATGTTCAATATGAAAGCATTCATAAAGCATATTTTCCTGATCTAATGTTTGTCAGAGAAGTGAACGTTGAGGCACAGAAGTTTTGTTTCCAATTAGATTTAAGGAATGCTTATTTCCAGGAATGTGTAGCTCTAATTTTACCCAACCATGAAATACCTAAATAGGACTTGGAGGGAAAGTCTGAAGGGTGTGGCCACTCCTGAGTCTGGAAACGTGGGTATAGTGGCTGAGTGGTTATAGTCGGGTTGTGGTAAGCTATGCTTGAATGACTCTTCAGTGCCCCAACTTCTCAGACTGGAAGCATTTTGTTTGTTTACAGCCCTAAAAAAAGAGTGCAAAATGGTCCCTATCTCTCCGTGAAGTGTCCCTGTCACTCTGTGAAGTGTGCCTATCCCACTGTGAAGTGTCCCTATCCCTCTGTGAAATGTCACTATCCCTCTGTGAAGTGGTTTCAGGGTGACTGCTCTGCTGACTGAGATTGTCTTACACAAAAACAGTAAACAACCATACCAGTGTACAGGATCCCGACCCATTCCAATATGCTGCCTATCTCTCAATTCATTATGTTCACCCGAAGGACAGTAAATTAAACCATTTCCCTAACACAAAAGCAAGGCCTTATTTAAGGGAAGGGAACCCACCCAACAACTCATAAAGTAATGGTGTGCTCCCCTGCTGATTGGTATTCTTACACCAGCCGCAGAAACTAGTGCCCAGTAAGTGGCTAGCTGTCTAGATGTAAATTTTACATCCCTGCTGCTCCCCGCTACAGTTAGTTTACTCCCTCACTTTTCTTCTACGGCTTAGCGTTTAAACTTATAAATTGTAATAGAATTGAATTTGATCGGGAAATATGCAAATTTCAGCATTACACAAGCCAGTCAAATCGTGTGAAAGCACAAGCGGACGGAGCTCATTTACATACAAACTCAAGATTTAGCTGGCCAGTTAAATATTTAGCTTAATGTTAAATCTTATAATTAGATTTATAAATGATATCTGAATGTGCACATTTATATAATATATATATATATATATATATATATATATATATATATATATATATATATATATACACACATACACACACACACACACACATATATATATATATATATATATATATATATATATATATATATATATATACACACACACAGTACTGTGCAAAAGTTTTAGGCAGGTGTGAAAAAATGCTGTAAAGTAAGAATGCTTTCAAAAATAGACATGTTAATAGTTTATATTTATCAATTAACAAAATGCAAAATGAGTGAACAGAAGAAAAATCTAAATCAAATCCATATTTGGTGTGACCACCCTTTGCCTTCAAAACAGCATTAGTTCTTCTAGGTACACTTGCACAAAGTCAAGGATTTTGTAGGCATATAGTCAGGTGTATGATTAAACAATTATACCAAACAGGTGCTAATGATCATCAATTCAATATGTAGGTTGAAACACAATCATTAACTGAAACAAACAGTTGTGTAGGAGGAATAAAACTGGGTGAGGAATAGCCAAGGCAAGACTAAGCACAGCAACAAGACACAAGGTAGTTATACTGCATCAGCAAGGTCTCTCCCAGGCAGAAATTTCAAGGCAGACAGGGGTTTCCAGATGTGCTGTCCAAGCTCTTTTGAAGAAGCACAAAGAAACGGGCAACGTTGAGGACCGTAGACGCTGTGGTCGGCCAAGGAAACTTACTGCAGCAGATGAAAGACACATCATGCTTACTTCCCTTTGCAATCGGAAGATGTCCAGCAGCGCCATCAGCTCAAAATTGGCAGAAAACAGTGGGACCCTGGTACACCCATCTACTGTCCAGAGAAGTCTGGTCAGAAGTGGCCTTCATGGAAGACTTGCGGCCAAAAAGCCATACCTCCGATGTGGAAACAAGGCCAAGCGACTCAACTATGCACGAAAACACAGGAACGGGGGGTGTAGAAAAATGGCAGCAAGTGCTCTGGACTGATGAGTCAAAATCTGAAAATCTGGCTGTAGCAGAATGCAGTTTGTTCGCCGAAGGGCTGGAGAGCGGTACACAAATGAGTGTCTGCAGGCAACAGTGAAGCATGGTGGAGGTTCCTTTGAAGTTTGGGGCTGCATTTCTGCAAATGGAGTTGGGGATTTGGTCAGAATTAATGGTCTCTTCAATGCTGAGAAGTACAGGCAGATATTGGCCCCAAATTTATTCGGCAGCATGACAATGACCCCAAACATACAACGAAAGCCATTAAGAACTATCTTCAGCGTAAAGAAGAACAAGGAGTCCTGGTAGTGATGGTATGGCCCCCACAGAGCCCTGATCTCAACATCATCGAGTCTATCTGGGATTACATGAAGAGAGAGAAGCAACTGAGGCTGCCTAAATCCACAGAAGAACTGTGGTTAGTTCTCCAGATGTTTGGGCCAACCTACCTGCCAAGTTCCTTCAAAAACTGTATGCAAGTGTACCTAGAAGAATTGATGTTGTTTTGAAGGCAAAGGGTGGTCACACCAAATATTGATTTGATGTAGATTTTTCTTCTGTTCACTCACTTTGCCTTTTGTTAATTGATAAATGCAAACTATTAACATGTCTATTTTTGAAAGCATTCTTACTTTACAGCATTTTTTCACACCTGCCTAAAACTTTTGCACAGTACTGCATATATATATATATATATATATATATATATATATATATATATATATATATATATATATATATATATATATATATATATATATATATATAAAACATTTATAAACCTGGGGAAAAAATACAACATTCAAGTTAAATCTGGAAAAAAAGATGTTAAGATATTAACGCTTTTTTTTTTTTTTTTTACACGGCACCCCATATTTTTCAGGTGTTCTTAGCTTCCAGTACAATAAATACACTTTTCCTTTTTTTTTGCAATTAGACTTTTTTAACTGCCCATCTGTGCAAAGTACTTTAATTAAAGTGTGAAATCTATTTCTGTAAGTCCCAATTTGCTGATATTAAAAACAAAGGTTAAAGGTAATATCTAATCTAGTTTTAGTTAGATTGCTATTTACTTAAAATGAAAGTGACTGATTACAGTATGATTACAGGCCTACAGCCAATAGTGAGGTTTGGAGCTATTGAGAATATCATATATCACTTAAAACCTCACTAACCTAAAACAGTGGTTTTAGAAATCATCTTTAAAAGCCTATGCACTTACAAATAAACCAGACTTCTAAATGTTTATGACCATTGTTCATATAAATATTAAAATGGACCCTGGAAGTATATTTATTCTTATCTATTGAAATAGCATGATCCACTTTTATTTATTTGATAATGCCCTCCCTGGCTGGTGCAAGCATGTTCAAATATTCACTGTTTGTTTTTTTAAACTGAAGCATCTCAATTATGTTCAATTTACTGAACGGTGGAAACTGGAATACTTCAACAAGTTTGAACTTTGCCAATAATATCTGTCCTAGAGGAATTCTTTACATAGTACCAACCTTTTTTTAAGCTAATAAATTAACGGCTGGTATTACAGACCACGTATTGCTCTAATTTTGGAATACCTAATATTCATTAAGGTAAGGCAAGATTAGTGCTAATCAGGGGCCTGGAATATATAGTATTGTTTTCCATAAATACAGACTTTAAAAAATGAAGAGATCATGTGATATTTACAACATCCTAAAAGAAACAAACAAAAAAAAAATATATAGGAAAAATAAATAAAACTAATAAAATAACTAACTAGTAAAAAAAAAAAAAAAAAAATCTGGGTTGAATACTTTGAATAAGACTTTTGATAGAAAAAGTTAACATGAACTGACTAGAATAGTGCAACAATTAGTACCATCAACCAAAAATACATTGCATACAGAGACCCAGGGGATGAGTGGAGAACCTTTTTATTATGTACTAAGCTTTCCATACCCATCGATAACTGTGGATGTTTTACTTTTGTAGTGTTTATTTGTATGTTAGGAGCATCAAATGCTGTACTGAATACCACTTAAG
This sequence comes from Polyodon spathula, assembly GCF_017654505.1. Lineage (NCBI taxonomy): Eukaryota > Metazoa > Chordata > Actinopteri > Acipenseriformes > Polyodontidae > Polyodon > Polyodon spathula. Next base: position 17,794,774 of record NC_054547.1, read on the forward strand.
TCTAGATTGTTATTTTCATTGTATTAAGGAATTGGCAAGTGAAGTTGGAAGCAGCTGGGTAAAATTTTCATTTGACTTCAGTGGCATTCATTATGAGATTGGTGAATCAGTTCATCATTGTAATTAGACATGAAAAGAATGTGTTTAAACCAACGTTGGTTTATGGAATAGATTGTAATCTACACATACTGTGACATCCAAATATGAGCATTTTTATTGTGTTTTTTTAAATCATATTTTACTGTGATGGTGAGAGGTGGTCAGTAAAATTACTATAGTAAAAATTCCACAGCTGACTATTCAGGGCATATAAAAAAACACTAAAACAATTGCAATCTTGTTGAAGAAAAGAATGCCTTAAAAATGGCAGGGCTTTATTACTTTTTCATATTGAATTTTGTATTAATATTCTCTGTGTGATTATAACTGAAGATGCACACCATAGATTTGAGTTCAAAGTAAAGCAAAAAAAAATAGTACAGTAAAAAGATAAGTGCAATAACCTGATCTAGGAAGCTGTATTTTGAAAGTGCAATTGATCCTGTGGCCTTTGTTTGGCTGCAATCTATAAGCCTCCCAAATTTTAGTCTGAGCAGATTCCTCATGTTTTGCTTGACTATTGGTGATTGGTTTCGCATAAGACCCCCCTCTCTTGCATGGACACTTCAATTACTTGGGTTTTTGCACAGGTTACAGACTGTGTGTTGTTTTGTGACTGTGACTACATCTTTTTGTACTTGATGATAATGCTGTTGTTCCGATGACTACTGCTGAATAATTGTAATAAGCCAAGTTTGACAAAGTTTTATGTTTGGACAAAGTTTCAGTTCAGCTTTTTACGCTAATGTTTTGTTTTGTGTAAGTAACTGACTTTTTGACAGTATCGCTACGTTTTTCTTTGCTTTCCACTAAAACACTCAGTGGATTGTAATATCATACGAAATAGACAGTAAAAGTTATGATGGCCATTGATTTCAGCAGTGAATAACCAACAACTTTTTTTGAGCAGCAGCTGGACCACAATGTTTCAGTGGTGTGAATGTTTGACATTATCTTTGTTGTGAGTGTTGAATCTTTTTTTTTTTTTATTTATTTATTTATTTTTTTTTTTTTGGGGGGGGGGGGGGGGGGGGTTAATACACCAGTGTGTTAATGACTTGATCTCGGGCGAGACTGTCAGTCACTTTTACTTTAAGTTGATCACGTAATGGGGAGAAAAAAACTATAAGCTAGTATACACTTTTTGTGATGCAGTCTATAGTACAATAGGCTTCATAGAAAGAAAGCCATGTTGTGCTCATTTGCACAATGGCAAATAGAAAACTACTGTTTCACATGATAATACTTAAAAAAAAAAAAAAAATGCAGATATTTCATGTATCTAAAAATGATCATGATGCAGGCCTTGTGGATCCCCCCTCCTAGCTTAATATGAACATTCCTGTGAAAAGAGAGACATAGTAGGAGCAAGTAGATGGAAGCAACTGCTTAGTCTCAGACCATGAAGTTTTTTTTTGTTTTGTTTTGTTTTTTTTTTTTTTTACAGAAAGCAGCAAAGCATCTTTTGATTAGAATGTGAACAATAGGTGACTTCTACTGTTTACAGTTCTGGACTAACAGCTTTACTACAGGGAAGCGATATGCAGAAAGCAGCTGTCAGTAAAGATACTTTCTTCTGGTAGCTCAAATGCTGTCATTGCTGTGTGTAATTACTTTATGTTTGTATACACCACTTGAACTTTGAAGACAGAGAACGTAAGTACAGAGGAGTTATTCTAAGCAGACGCAGACTAAAAAAAGTCAATGTAGTTGTTTATTTTATTTTTCTTTCATTGTTGGTTTTCAAGCATTTAAAGAAGAATAAACTAAGGTGTTAGGTCAGTTTTGTAGATCACGTATGATACAAAGGCATGTTTTTGTACAGTCCTGCAGGAAACACTCACACAATATTAGCTGAAGAGAAGGTACCATGGGATTACTTCACATAAATCTGAGAGAGCCTAGCCTTTTCCATTTACTATTGGTTGCATAAATCTTGTTACCAGTAATAATAAGAAAGAACACTAATTGAACTGAGGTTCTTAGCTGAGAGCTGCGCCCATAGCTTATAGTTTGAGCTTCTGATTTTCGGTTTTAGCTGATAAAAAGCCATCAAACAATCATAGAAAAACAATTCAATCCAATAAACACTGGAAATGTATGCTCAATTCACGTTGACTTGACCCCTTTCCCTGTGAAAACAATAAAGTACCTACAAAAAAATAAAAAAATAAAAAAATAATCCCTGGAAAACTTTGTCATATTTCTAGAAGGAGAATCTGACCACTAATCAACAGATCCCATCTAAGTTCCATAAAAACTGTATATGGCTTGCATTCATATTGCTTCTTTTTGTTTGGCTTCTCAGCCACACACGCAAGTCCAAACAGTGAGAAGGTCGACTTTAGAGTCTGGAGGAAGGGTTACCTTCAGCCATAGAGTGCTTAAAGTTTCCTCCTACCTGTGAGTAGGGTTTTTTCGTTACCTGAGTGCCAAGCGTTTTGTATTTAGTTTTTGCCGGGTGTGTGGCAGGGTGGAGAGAACCGGTTCTCCCTCAGTGCATTTCATGCTTGGGGGGCGGGCTGTTTCAGCTGCTTACTTTTCATTCATACTTTTCTTTTTTGGGCATTGTGCCACTGCAGTTGTTGCATTAAGCATTCATCATTTTCTTTTTTCCAGTCATGGTTTGGCGGCTTTGTCTTTTGGGGGGAGATGGCTCTAGGCTACATGATGTCATCGTGTTTTCGCTAGTCAGCCAACATTGCGAATAGCTGTCAGCACCCACGGGACCTCTCATACTAAAGCATAGTGCCGGCTATCGGCGCTATGCTTTAGTGCGAGAGGTCCTCGGTTCGTGCCTGCCCTCCGAGATCGCTACAATATTAATACAAGACAAATAAAGTTCAATGGAATTAACAAATGGTCAGATTAAAATTCATATAATCTGTCTTTGCAAATATTTTACATTGTAAATAAGAGTGCTTACAAATAAGTGCTCATTACACCATTTGTTCAACAAGAAATTCTGTGGAAGTAGTCGTAGAAAATAGTGGCTAATGGACCTTTGAGTAGTCTAGTCAATCCACTTACATGGAGAACATTTAATAAGTACGTTCCTGGAGCTTTATCACTAATTAGATTTGCTAAAAGTGCCCATATGTCTTGCAATGTGCATTTTAAAGTGGACAGTAATAGAAATTGTGGTTCAGTATGGGAGTAAAATAAATTGATTTTACAGCTGGGGGTTCAGAGGGCAGTGCCAGCAGTACCAGGGACTAGGTGTAGCAGTTGTGGACGTTGACTCACCTACAAAATACTTTGCATACATTAACTTGAATGACTGTGTTCCCTGCTCAATCCCCATATGCTTCTGAGGTTGATTTGGGAGAAGTTTGGGACCTAATGGGTGGGTTGGTGTTTGGTGAAGCAGGTCTGGCTGCCTGGGGCCATCCACCAGTAAGGGAGTTCAGAGCAGTAGCACAGGAGGAGCAAGTGAGAGTGCAGGAGTTTGGAAATGGCTGTGTAATGGCTGCCGTGACCCAATTAGGCCCAATTTACTTTATTTCTTGATTATATCCCTGGTGCTCTCATTAGGACCATGATGTTTTCAGAGGTTGTTGCTATAATTAATATTAATCATTGGAGATATAAACATTTTTTTTGTAACCCTAGTCACTAGCTTTTATAGAAAACTCAATTAGAAGCCTATCAGTGAGGTCTCTATCCCTGATGCCGTACAGTAAAGGCTGTACTCTATCCTATTCTATAGACTACAAAAACCATTACATATTTTTATATTTTCTGTATAGCGTGTACATTAATAAAATAATTTCATATGTACTGTACATGCCATTTTTAATAAACACAGTTTTGTTTTTTATTGCATGTGATTTTGAAATGCTTTTCAACAGACTTAATTTGCCTAAAACACAAAACATATTTACTGCAAACAAATTCTAGAGGACAACAGACATGAAAACTAGCCTTGACATAAAGAAAAAGAAAATCTACCAACTAAGCACACTGTAGTAGACTATAGATAGGACGCTTCTTATATTGTTGACAGCAAAGTTGACTATACATTATGCTCTAAAGAACCGTACCACTGATCCTGTTATCAGTGAGCCTTGAGGAACACTCAAGTTGCCTGCCTGGTACAGTGTACACCATCTGGTAGTTCAGAACTCCAACAGTGCTGGCATTTCAAGCGATTAGTTTTTAGTAATTTCAGCCATGGTATTGAATCACTGAAGTGCTGTCACCTTTTCAATATTGTAGCTATATTAACATTATTAATGTGCCTGTTTGAAAGCTTATGTTGGAAGTAAGAAACAAAAAAATGTCATTAATTATGTAGCTAAAAAAAGTGATAAAGAAACCCTAAGACATACCAGAGAAATCCTACCCTGAAACCATATAGCATGCAATGTGATTTGTAACAGTTTCAGTAACTTAAAAACAATCTTGTAAGATCACAATTACAAAAACACATAGAAAACACAAGGTCTTATTATTAATTCACTTGTATCTACTACTTTTGTGTGCATGACTCAACATGACATATAGTTAAATATTATTTCTATTTAGGCACAGACAACATATACATATATACCTTCAGAGCGGGACCCATACTTTGGGTCCCGCTCTGAAGGTCAGGCCCTTTTGAAGCAATGTCTGGCGCACTGGGTGGCAGATGCTATACGCTTGGCATATGAACAGACGGACTTCCCCTTCCCGCGGGATATTACGGCCCATTCTACCAGGGGCCAGGCAACTTCATGGGCTCCCCTTCATGGTGCCTCCTTAGATGAGCTATGCAATGCTGCTACATGGACAGGTCAGACATTTGTACGTTTTTACCACCTTGATGTTGCAAACCGAGTGAGACCCTCTCTGGGCTCTATGGTGTTGCAGGCAGCATGCCCTTGGGCTCTGAGGCTATCACCGTGAGGCTGTACTGTCGGTAATCTGGAGCCACGACAGCTTTGGTACAGCTTCCCATTCGTTAATGGTTGTCATTCCATTGAAAGGGAATGTTAGGTTATTATCATAACCCTGGTTCCCTGAAAAAGAATGACAACCATTACCCTTCAAGGTCGTGTCCCCAGCTGACCTCCGATTTTGAAAGAAAATGGTGATATGCTACTGTGAGGACGTCCCTCTTCAGCAGGAGGTGGGGGTGGGACTTCCTCCTCACAGCAGGGCCCATATAGGGCAGCTTTTTTATATTTGCTCAGTGATTGAATGTCAGAGAGAGCTCTTCCCATTCGGTAATGGTTGTCATTCCATTGAAAGGAAACTATGTGACAGCAGTTCTGTACCTAAACACTATAGGTAATTAGACCCTGCCAAAGTTGAAGTATTTTTATCCTGGTGAAGATGGTTTCTTCAAAGTTAACTCAGCCATCCACAACTCTGCTACTGTTCCAAGCTGGTTCAGTGAACAAATACTTCACTGGCCATCACGGTCCCCAGAAAGTAGATGTAGTATAATAGTCTGTTTTCAAAGGGTAGTAGTTCCACATCAAAGGAAGGTGCTGGTATTTTCCTTCTGTCTCATTTGGACAATAAGAAACATAAACCAACAAAAAAATTTCCTGAGACGTTTTTCTAAAGGTCTCTGCTACATAATATTTCCAGAATGATAACTATTTATCAAAGGTGATCCCTTACGTTTCCACTAGGGAATTCCCCACAGGGGTGTGTGGTAGCCGTTCAAGTGATAATGCTATGGGTACCAGGCGTATGATACTGGATAGCGAATCGACTGTCAGAAACTGCATGGATTGAAATTGACCTAACCAAACAACAATGGTGTTTCTGACAAAAAGACCTGCATATGTCGTCATTAATTTTGGAAAACATGGACCCCGTTTGTGAATGACTCAGCCGGGAACACGGCAGAGACCCGGCGGAGGTTCAATGAAAGTGTAGGTCTCATAAATTATTCCCAGGGATTCAAAGTGTATACATAATCCTTTGAATTTGAACACCGGTTCACGAAAGCGCTTACATTTGCACTGCATTTGTAGCGTAAGGGACTCAGAGTAAATTCTAACTCGACCTTTAAAACGTTTGAATTTATACCGTTAGAATAAAAAAACGTTGTTGACAACCATAACAACTTATTGCATAAGATACGATAAAGACGTGTGTTGACAGTGCAGTCGGTTACTGTGGAAAGAAGCGATCGTGTTGGATCATGTGTAAATGCAGCAAACAAGGACGTGTACATTACATTAGTCACAATACAGATTATTATATTAATGGTGACTGAATATGCAACGTTGTATGCATTATTTATCAATATTGAGATTTACAATCTTAGCTACAATCTGAAATGTGTGTGTGTGTGTGTGTGTATATATATATATATATATATATATATATATATATATACACACACACACACACACAAGTTTTATCATTTTAATGAAAGCTGTATGATGAAGAAATACTTACCATCCATGACTGACCCATCATCATTGTCAAAAGTGTCGGTGTATTCAGTGCCTTCCTCATTCCTCAACTGGAGATTGCCGTAGGTCTCATAAAATCCAAGATTTGTGGTGTGTTTATCTCTGGTCTGCTGCTCAGTAGTTTTGAGAGTTCTCCACTCAAAAGGGCGTATCTGATAGCCCCTTGCACCACAGAGATAACACGGACATGAAGGAGAGAGCTGCTTCTGCATCCAGCGCTCAAAGAATATCACTAACTTTTGGAGAGCTTTTTGAGCTTTTTACAGTAATAAAATAATGACTTGGATCATTACTGAGGTGTTTGGTGATAAAACGAGTGATTGGGAGAGAATTTATAAATATGCAGGTCTATAAAGAGGTATGTGAAAAATACAGCGAACAAGGAGTGGGGCTTGGCTGGAGTTGCAGTACTGAGTGTCCTTTTGCGATTCAATACCCTTTAATTCTATTTTATTCTGAAAATTTTTTTTTAGAACAGTGCGTTTAAAATTAGCAGTGCGTGTGAAAATAAATTGGACCTGACAAGTGCTGAATAAATGGACCGCTAAGGGTTCATTTCTGTATCATCCCAGTTGCTACCTCTTAAAACTGATGTGTTTGATCTACTACACTCGACCTAGTAGGGGAGTGGTTTGAGCTACGTCACCGCACTGACACGTTAAGGCCGGCCCAGGGCCTGCGTTGGGTTCACACATACAGATAGACTGGCCCTGAGGTGGCATTGCTTACGTAAGATCACATCAGAAAGCTGGTCTAAATTTCACCCGGCCCAGGGCCACCTTTTCATTTTTTGAGCGTTCACACATGAGATAAGGCAGCCCTGAGCCGGCCTAAACCGCAAGTGTGAACGGTGTCATAGGTATAACAGGGGTGTGCAATTTGTATCGCTCGACACCAGGACAACAAGTTTTGCCGTTATACTTTGCCCGTCGGACAAGTAGTTATTACTTATTTATTTCTCGTATGTTCGTTCTGTTGCTAGAAAGACACTCCGGGTATATTCCTAGAGAGCCACACAGACTTCTGAAAATTGAATTGAAGTCTAGCACCTACACACAAACATTTTTTAAAATGTTTACATCCTGCCCTTAGCTTCTATTGGTTACAAAGAAACCCAGAAATGGCTACCAAGAGAGCCTCTAGCAATGCACAGACATGCACTTTTGTAACTTAGCAAATAAGTGATGCTGCTTTTTTATGGGATTTATAAATGTGAAAATAAATATTTTTTAAATGTGTACATTCAGATATAATTTATAAATCTTAAAATAGTTAGACATTTTTCAGCATTTAAATGCTAAATCATTATTTTATATATATATATATATATATATATATATATATATATATATATATATATATATATATATATATATATATTTTTTGAATAAATCTGGATTTTGTGAACTTAAACATTTAACAAAATCTTAAATCTCTTAACAAGACTTAACATTAAGCTAAATACTTAATTGGCCAGCTAAATTTGGAGTTTGTATGCAAATGAGCTCTGCCCATGTTGTGCTTTACGTCAGCATTCTTAGAGGGAGCGGGACGAAATACTGTATATCCACGGTCAGGTTAGGTTCACTTTCACATTCAGACAGACGTTATGGCCGATTCCAAAAATTTACATTAAGGCTACCATACACGGCCAATTTTGTTGCCTGCGATATGTCGGTCTGACAAAATCGTCCCGTCTGATGAGAAACGTCAGGTCATCAGAGAATACAGCTCCCTTCTATTCTTAGCGACAAGTCGCTCGGAATCAACCAATAAGAGCGGCTGTTCATGTCACGTGGTAAAGGTCATTCAAGCAACTTGGAGAAATTATGTCTGCAGTTATGTGGCAACGGGAGTGCATTAAGAAACTGATTGATCTCTATAAGAAATATCCACATTTATACAATACAAAAAAGAGTATGATGATAAAAATGAAAGGAGCAAGGCAGCTGAAGAAATTGCCGCTGAAAATATTTGCAAAAAGCCCAGGCCAGACAGACCTACCGGTTAATCTCTAATATTAGAAAATACATTTAAAAAAGGTATAGCTTGTCCCTCGCTAAACCAGATATGTCAGGAGACAGGTAGGTTGTCCAAAAAAAATGCGGTGTCCGGTTTAAAAAACACAAGTGCTACATTTATTTAAAATAAATAGATCATTGCCCTGAAAAACAAATTTGTGTTTTCTCACAGTTGGCCACATAAAATCAAATATCTACAGCTATAGCGTACTTTCTTTATAGGCTGCTGGTAACAAAAAATACACCATAATGGTTTGCTCACCTTACTGTACAATGTGAAAAAACTATGGTTTAAAATTTAAACTAAATAGTTCAAGTGCACTTTTTAATTTCTTTTTTATCATAGTCCTACTTTGCACACATTTAACAGGTCATGGTGCTCTGACACGCTATACTGTAGCGTTGTGTAAAAATAAATCAAACTCACACAAGCAGGGTCTTTGTATTCCAAAATTGACAGTTTATAATTTTTTTACAATAAATAGAACCTCTATCTGCTAAGGTCTACGCCAAAATAATAACCCCCTTTAATTAGTATTTCTCTTAATTTGTTTTTGTTATTTTCTGTCTCTGTCATTTCTACTACACTTCTCACACACAATCCTTGCCAGTTCGTCGGATCGTTATAATACTAAGTACAGTACATATACAGCACGCACTTAAAAGAATTACATTGTACACCGATCTGCTATAATTTTCGTTTTGTATACGCTACTATAGTCCATATGCTGTGTTGGTGTGTATGTGTGAAAACCCACTCCTCCATTTACATTAATTGTTTTCCAAAGCAAGAGTTGCACAAGCACATAAAACTCCCAGTCCTTCAGCCATTCTCTCAGTGGGCGACAAAATCTGCCTGTGTATGGCGAGAAGGTTCTTGCGATAAATCACTGACGACATATTCGCTGGCGACAAAAAAACACCCTGTGTATGATAATTTTAAATTATCAAGCGTGCAGTTGCTACACCAGAAGCAACTGCACGCTCGATAATTTAATATAAATTGGGATCGGTCATGATGTCTGCCTGAACGTGAACCTGAACGAAGACCGTGGCAGTATATTGCCGAGCCTCCTAAGAATGCTGACGAAACGACCCCTGTGGCCGATAGGACGGCTGTGGTTCTGCAGTGGAGCCTCCAGATCTGTGTTGACCTCCAGCACTATAGGTCTGATGGCCTCGCTATGGATCTGCAGCATGTAAAATGACGGATTGACAGGAGCACGTTTCGGAGGACGCGTGCTCCAGCCTCCGTTCCCCAAGTCGGCTGCAGGGTTGCAAGCGGTGAGCCGAGGATACAGATAATAATTGGGGAGAAAAACTTGGATAAAAAAATAAATAAAAATTGTCGACGACTTAAAAAAAAAAAAAAGAATGCTGACCAAAAGCACAAAGTGGGCAGAGATCATTTGCATACAAACTCCAGATTTAGCTGGCCAATTAAATATTTAGCTCAATGTTAAATCTTGTTAAGAGATTTAAGATTTAGTTAAATATTTAGCTATTAAATATTTAAGTAAAAACAAAAAAACAGATTTATTTGCAAACAGCTAAATCTTGATTCTCAAAATAAATTTTATATATATATATATATATATATATATATATATATATATATATATATATATATATATAACATTTACAAAACAGAGATTTAGCATTTAAATGTTGAAAATGTGCTTAATATTTTAAGATTTACACATTATACCTCAACGTATACATTTAAAAATATTTATTTATTTTCACAACATTTATAAATCTGGGGGAAAATACAAGATTTAAGTTAAATCTGGAAAAATATGGGGTTTTTTGGGGGTTTTTTTACACCTGGCTCCCCATACTTTTTTAAATGCGTGAACCTGACATTTTAGTGCACAAATAACAACAAAAACATGATTGTAGCCAAGATATTATCAAATTTGTGGTCAAGCATGTACTGGTGTGATTTAAAAAAAAAAAAAAAAAAAGTGAAGTTTACTGTTTAGAAGCATTTCAAGACAAACTTTCCCTGGCAAAAAAAAATAATGATTTTTTTCTTTTGAATTTAGTGTTGCTAACTTAATTTGCTATTTACCATATTTACATTTTTTTTTTTTTTTTAAAGATTTAAACACTAATATATTAAAACTATATTTATTGGACATGCACAATCCATCGACTTGTGAAACTATTAATACAAATATAATTTTAATTATATAAAGGAAATGCTTATATGTGATTAGTAGAATATTTCTTATTTTAAAATAAAATACAGACTGTAAATCTCATGGTAATGTGTTTATGTATTAATTAATTTATGTATTTATTTTTCAGTGAGAGTAGTGCAAGGAAAGAATGTGCTGCAGCAGTGTTCCAGTTAGACTCATGAGGAGACGAGATGTTAGATGAAGAAAATTAGCTGTAAAATGTGGTACACTGTTTAAAAAAAAAAAAAAACTTATATAACAAAAATAAACAAAACAAAAAAACATTGTCTTTGCAGAATTTGATGGCGCCTACTGTAAAATATGCATTTTGGTATATATCTATATATATATATATATATATATATATATATATATATATATATATATATATATATATATATAAAAAAAAAAAAACCAACTGCAGAGAAACTTGATATAGGATTATAAACAAGTCTTTTAAAAATTAAAAGTGTACAAAAACTGTAGTCAGTACATAAAATAGTTGCTTAGGAATACCATAAATGTAAACAGTGAAGGGTTTCTTGATGAAAAATATAAGGGCATTGAAAATAAATTGGTTTTCCTTACATTTCAGATAGACTTTAGACTCCAACCCCCCCGTTGGGACAAGTTAAAAAATAGGTCCCCTGGGGGGTGAAGGTATTCAAACTGTCTTTGACTTGATGTCAGACTCCCTGCAATGCACACATTTTCATGAACATGAGAGGAGGAGGATAATGGCAATATTATATTAGAAGGCTCTATTTAATAATAATAAAAAAAAAATTGATATAAATATTGGCAAGCAAAAAATAAAATGTGAGAAGTTAACAAAAAATGATAATAATAATAATAGTCTGCCTGGATAATAGTATTAACTGCTTAAAAAAAAAAAAAAAAAGCAGCCCTGAATCCTCTGAACTTGACTCATTTTTAAAAAGTTATTGTTCTTGCTTTTTTTTGACAAATTCAAAAAATAAAAAAGTGTTGAAGAGACTAATAGTATTATTAAGGACTTAGTGATACATTAGAAATAATAAATTATTATTATAAAAAGTCAGGTTTCACCTCAACCACCGACTCGTCCTTGTGTTAAGAGTCGAAGGGGTAACGGATTTGCGATAATAACTAAATAAATTAATACATGTTGTAGTGAACCAACTTTCTACACTTATGTTAATGTGCAGTTGAGGATGCTGGGAGTCAGAAATATGGTAGGGGGAAGCTGTTTTATTATTGTGTTTCATTATTAGGCTTCCAAGCAGAATGGCTGGAAACCTATTGGTCTTCAAAAGATTATTATTATTATTATTATTATTATTATTATTATTATTATGATAATAATATGTCCAAAAATAGTACTGCAAGTGTGCCAAAATAAGATCAATAAGACCATAACTACTTGCAGTAGCCTATATTACTTTTTTGTAAGGGATATACCAAAACAGTCCTAAACTGAAAGTACAAATGCTCTGGATAATGAAATGTAAGCTTTTTTTTTTTTTTATACATTCTGAAAATAAACAGTGACATGTTTACAAAGTACAAAAACAGGTGTATACAAATACACTTGTTCCCGCTTCCAATACACCCTATATATATATATATATATATATATATATATATATATATATATATATATATAGCTCTGGAAATAATTAAGAGACCACTGCAAAATTATCAGTTTCTCTGGTTTTACTATTTATAGGTATGTGTTTGGGTAAAATGAACATTTTTGTTTTATTCTATAAACTACTGACAACATTTCTCCCAAATTACAAATAAAAATATTGTCATTTAGAGCATTTATTTGCAGAAAATGACAACTGGTCAAAATAACAAAAAAGATGCAGAGCAGAAGGAAGCAAGTTTTCTTCCAGGACAACCTTGTACTTGGCTTGATTCATGTCAAAGCTGCCCGATTCCAGCCTTCATCATCTATCCTCCACCACATTTCACAGTGGGTGCGAGACACTGTGGCTTGTAGGCCTCTCCAGGTCTCTGTCTAACCATTAGACGACCAGGTGTTGGGCAAAGCTGAAAATTGGACTCATCTGGGGGTGCTTCAGCAAGGCTGAAATCGGGCAGCTTTGTCTTTGTGAAGGACGCATGAATCAAGCCAAGTACAAGGTTGTCCTGGAAGAAAACTTGCTTCCTTCTGCTCTGACAATGTTCCCCAACTCTGAGGATTGGTTTTTCCAGCAGGACAATGCTCCATGCCACACAACCAAGTCAATCAAGGTATAGATGGAGGACCACCAGATCAAGACCCTGTCATGGCCAGCCCAATCTCCAGACCTGAACCCCATTGAAAACCTCTGGAATGTGATCAAGAGGAAGATGGATGGTCACAAGCCGTCAAACAAAGCCGAGCTGCTTGAATTTTTGTGCCAGGAGTGGCATAAAGTCACCCAACATCAATGTGAAAGACTGGTGGAGAGCATGCCAAGACGCATGAAAGCTGTGCTTGAAAATCAGGGTTATTCCACCAAATATTGATTTCTGAACTCTTCCTAAGTTAAAACATTAGTATTGTGTTGTTTAAAAATGAATCTGAACTTATTTTCTTTGCATTATTCAAGGTCTGACAATACTGCATCTTTTTTGTTATTTTGACCAGTTGTCATTTACAGCATTTATTTGCAGAAAATGACAACATTTTTGTTTGGAATTTGGAAGAAATGTTGTCAGTAGTTCATAGTATAAAACAAAAATGTTCATTTTACCCAAACACATACCCATAAATAGTAAAACCAGAGAAACTCTTAATTATTTCCAGAGCTGTATATATATATATATATGAGTGCATCGCATCCGATTGCACCTTATTGCACCTTGAGCGATCAACCGCGACTGCATGCAATCGATTGCATGGGATCGTTTGCATGCAATCACGCAATCGGCTTGCAAGTGATCGGTTTGCACCGAAATTGCATAGTGTATCGTGGCCTTTACCTTTCCAATATTATTTGTGCAATATGTGGATGTCACCTTGAGAGGTGGGCTAGTGCTCTGGGGTGGGGAAGAGTTGTCTATGTGTATGTGTTTGAATTTGTGGATGTTGCTGACTTACTGTTAGCTACCTACTAAAATCACATTGTACCCCAGCTCCTTGGTGTGTGTCTCCAGTAATTCCCGTGCTCGCTGCAATACATTCAATTCGTTTTTTTTTTAACCTGTTGACTATAGTTTTTTCAGGTACTTTTGAATTTTGTGTATTACTTCTCTCACACAGCACACATGGAGTGTAACTAACTGAAACACCCACAAAACCACCTGATTTCTCATTATCCAATGACCAAGTAAAGATACAAAAATGTTCCTACACTCATCATTGTTAGACTTCTGGGTAGAGTAGTTTTGAAAGGAATCCATTATTTTAAATAGGAGAATAACAGCAGTAAAAACAGCGTGCATATGATGGCAACATTATTCAAGCGCGTGTGTGGAGGTGTATTTTCCTAAGTGTGTGCTTTGGCAGTTGAGAGGGGCCCACCAACCTTAATTTTCGGGGCCAGATGGTGTGGCTTCCCTACTCCAGACCTACTGAGTGTTCATATCACACAGCGAGTGCAGCTGATTGACATAAACCGACTACTTCACTAAACACTTTAACATGTAAGCATTTTGCTAAAAGTCATTTTTGACTGCAATGGTATAAATATCCACTTTCTACTTTCAACAAATTAGCTTTTGGAAATATTCACTTCAAAACAATGTGCTTATTCTGTCTAGATGTGATACTGCACAGGACACACATAGCATCTTACAATTGTCCCTGCTCAAGTGTTCAACCATAAAATTTGAGTTCAATTAAAAAAAAAAAAAAAAAAAAAAAAAAAAAAAAAAAAGCATTTATTTGTAAAAATGTTTTTATGCAAACAATTTTCTCTCTACACTTCTGCATTTGTTGGAAGAAATGCATGACTTTTGTTGAATTTCTTTCTGATTTTGTTTTAAATTGGAACCTTAGGTTTTTTTTGTTTTTTTTTTCCACTTATGGCAAGTAAAACTGGACATGCAGTGTGTCCCACATTTTATATTTTAAAATCTACATACTATGTGAAACTATCTATGGGAAACTGAAGTCATACAAAACGATTATTGTAAAATTGCGGAACTTTGTTTTTCTAGACCTTGAAATAAAAGAGGATTGAATATCACAAAACTGTTTGGAATAGATATTACTGTTCTTCGTCTGAACGACTTATTTATTTAAACCAGCTTGTTATGCGACGTTCCCGCTAGCCACTCGCTATGTCACCACAAGCGAAACATTCAGCGTGTGCTGGTAGATGAGTCAATACAGACTGTTAAGTTTGATTTCATTTTGCCAAATGAAAGCTCTCAAAAAAAATAAAACAAAAAAACCCCACATGGCATCGAAACGGAAACAAATGTTGTAAAACAAACTGTACAGACCAATTATCAGAATCATGTTCCAAAAGATGCAGCCTAAGGAATACCAGTCACCCATGCACACAACTAAAACATGACCGTGATACTAGTCACAGGGAGGTGAACCAGTCATGGTTTCAAAACATACCCACTGGCTATGAAAGAACATTTTCACAGATGGCAAGTTGGAAACACGCAGCTTCAAGATCACAGCTCTGTGTTTTTGTTTTGTTTTTTTTCCCCCGTTGTTTGCTATCTCTTTAAAATGTATGTAAATATATGTAATGTATGTAAATATATTTTAGAAAATGTAACAAAGCGGATTCGTAGGAGGAATAATTGAATAAAATAATAAACACATTTATTATTTAAAAAAAAAAAAGATTCATCTCACTATGATTTATTGAGTTTTAATGTCAGAATCGGTGTAATATTTTACTGTCTGTATCACAGGGGAAAGAACACCCTGTGATACCGACAAAACTGGGGTTTTTGTGTTTTTTTAAACACAATAGTGGCTGTACAATCCTACTGATATTAATCACATAATTGTGGGATATGTCGTTTTAAAACCTTGAAATATACATTTGCTGTTACGACTCGATCCCTCATATCCCACAATTCTTTTAAACATACCGTCCCTGCCTATTGGCTGATCACCGCAGAGCAAACGGGCGGCACATTAAAATTTCAAACTGCACAGATAGACACAGAGCATGTAGCTTATTTGTTTTTAAGCTACTGTATCTGTTGAACTGAATACTGTTTTGTTTTCAGCCATATTTTATTTTCATCGGCAGACACGCTCTGGATGCATAATTCCTAAAATTATGTTACAAAGGTTTCGGCTAAATATATAAAGAAAAAAGGCAGTTAGCACTAGTACAACAAGACCATGTACGGAATTAAAATGAATGGACTATAGAATAGTAATTGAATAGTAATATATAACTTATAAAAAATTAAATGTATTAAATATTGCAATTCCGTTCCATGTGGATAATACATAATTACTGTACTGGTTTTAAATATATTCTCAATTATTTCACAATATTTGTAATAAATAATTTCAACCGTAATTGTAATATTTTGCCACTGGATCATTTTTCCGCTGTGGAAGTAATTTAGGAGTAGGAGTATCGTTTTCCATATTGTTATAATGTCACGAAACTCATTCCAACACTACACAAATATATTGCAATGCCAGTGATGATATCCCTTATATAAAAATAATAATATGCAAGTAAATATGTTTTTCATATGTAAAATACACGTACACGGTATGGATTTGCAATTATGAATTGTTCAGTTACAAAAGTTGTCAATACATTTTGGGGGTTTTCACATTTGTTCCACTTAGTACGGTACTATAAATCGTTAGTCTATAGAAAGGGTTAGACTAACTTAGTCTCATATTTAATATCCTCTAGAAGGCAGCAACAGTTATTTTGGGTTTGTTGCAGTCGAGATCATTTTTAGCACGCAGCTGGGGACTATCTTGAGCTGCCAAGTTCGTTGCAATTGTTATTAATTTGCGTACTAGTTTAGTACGTAGCTCTACACTAACCACGGGATTAGTACGGGGTTAGTACGCTGCTTTCAGTTCGTTGCAATTGACCCATTTAGTTTTATCTTCTCTCCTGAGGAGAAACAAGTTATAAAACAAATCTAAAATAAACACTCTTATGTGAAACTAACTATAAGAACGTTTAAAAAAAAAAAAAAGTGATGTTGGTACAGTAGTTACTTTTGTCTACAGTCATAAAAGTTAGCCCTTCCCAGCAAGCAAGCACACAATCGAAATAACACAGCAGATCTACTCAACACAAAGCAAACTAATATAAAGGTGGAAAAAAACCAACAGCAACAACAACAATATGGCTAATTAGCCCAAGTACTTACTGTTTACATTAGTGCTTCTCAACCCTGGTCCTGGAGGACCCCCTACCCTGCTGGTTTTTGTTCCAACTGAGCTCTCAGTTACTTAATTGAACCTTTAATTTAAGCAATAATTTGTTTAAATTTGACTTGTTAAATCATATAACTTATATAAAATTGGAGAATCCAAGTTCTTTATACAATTTTATGCTTAACTTGGAACCCCAACTGTTTAAAATAATTAAAAGGCTCTGATTAGGCAAATTATTAGTTCAATTAAGTAATTGCAAGCTCAGTTGGAACAAAAACCAGCAGACACAGGGGGTCCCCAGGACCAGGGTTGGGAACCACTGGTTTAGATGGTGTGTAGATTAGCACTTTAGGAATTGTAAAAATGGAGATACAGAACTTGGAATCTGCTGTGCACTCAGTGTAATGGCTCTGGCAGAGACGCGTCCGTGTAAAATATTATATGTCTCACCCAACCTAGCCCTAAACCAATGGTATCATGACAAGCCCCATAGTAATAGCAATAACCCACAAATTTTCTGGTTGGACGGCTGAGATATGATGTGTTTTGTCATCGTAACAAAAGTTACGAAATTACAGCGCGTCGGCAAACCTTTGGCAGACTTCTGGGTGCAAAGGATGGAGGAGAACCCTGACCTGTCAAAATGAGCTGTCAAGTTTATGATGCCCTTCTCCACAACATACCTTTGGATTCTCTGCCCTTATGGCGATCAAGACCAAGTACCGTCACAGGTTAAACGCAGAAATCAAATTGCAACTGAAGCTCTCTCTAATTTTCTCCACCATTAATGAAATGTGTGATAAAAGCAGGCACATCCGTCACATCGATAGGTAAGCATTTTTTATTTTTATTTTTTCAATTAACATTAATAGGTACTTAATCTGGGAATTATAAAAGATCGTATTTTTTCTTGTTTTCATAGGTATATTATGACCCTATCTCAGATGGGGGTACTCGGTACACTAGATTACTTGGAAAGGGGTTCGGGGACTAAAGTTTGAAAACCACTGCCTCAAAGTATGTTATGGATTTGTTGAGGTGAGGTGGGGTCACAGGGAACCTTTTGTGTATCTTGAAGAATTTAGTGTTAATTAATCCGTCAAGCTACAAGGCTAGATCCTTCCCTGTTAATCACTAATTGATTAATTGTGTTCCCTGTTAAATAAAACCAAAATCCTATAAGTTATATTCTACTTTTTGTGTGTGTGTGTGTTTGTGTGGCAGGGAGGGGACAAATAGATTTTTAAGATAGACAAGTCGATTTTCCTAGCATTTTTATTTTATGCATTTTTATGATCTTAAGGACCAAGTGGAACAGTATCAAAAGGGACTTTGCAAACCCATAAATTGATATATACTTGTCACAGTGAATCAGTGAATACTGCCGTGAATACTGCTATTTTAAAAAAAAAAAAAAAAAAAAAAAAAAAAAACATATATGCGATCACTTTTAATTTGATTATTTATGATATAATATATTATATTATATAACACATATTTATGTTATTATATTATCTTTATCATTAGTATCATTTTATTTTGATTATTTTATATATATATAATATAAAACATCATTGAGTTGTTGCCTGAAAAGCCTTCTCATGCAACATTTCACTGGTGAAAAGCCCTGGTGTTTTCTGTTCTGTCTGCACTCAAAATTCTCAGTGTCTTGAGAAATATTGATTTTCAAGTATCATATGCTTATTGATTTTTATATCTTCAATAACCACTCTGTTGAAGATGGGTCTGCATGGTGTCATTCGGAGCTAGTACTACTAACTAAATAAGTTAGTAGTACTACATTATTTGCAACCCTTACATTATTTAAAGGGTGATATTCTGTACATTTTAGAAGGCTTTATACAAATTAGTAAATTGTCATTCACTAGAAAGAAAAATATGCTTCATATATCTGTAGTGGTAAGACCTTTTAATTTGCAATTAAAAGGTCTTACCACTAATTAAAAGTGTAAATAAATATTGGCCCAATTGAATCTTGTAATGTAATTTTTAGAAACTACGAAATTAAATGACCAAATGTATGTTGAACTCGTAGAAAATACATAGGCTTTCATAGAAGCCTTGCAGTTGTTTTTAACACGCTTCTTTTAAAATTGAGAATTTTAATGTTTTCTTACTTTCTAAGCATGTTGAATACATGTATGCCAACTTGTTTGAACAATTACAAGATAAACATTGTTATGAAGCGGAAAGTGGTATTTTTGAAAAGACACAGGGGTTTGTTTTACCTAATTTAGACAGTGAATTCATCTGAAGAACAGATGAGTATTTATACATCTTTTTGCAATTTGAAGTAATGACCTGAGCCTGAGAAAACAGTGCTGTGTCGCATTTTGCCACAGTTCATTTTAGCTAATCCAGACATGGAACACAGCAGGGGAAAACTGCTGTATCTGGTGAAACAAGAGTATGAATAATTAAAACCCTGTTATTAATGAACTTCCAGACATTATGTTAATGAAATTATTTTCAAGTGTAATTTGTCAGCTTGAATTTTGTTTCTGTTCGTTCTTTGTCTGCGGCAAGAGCTTATCATTGATAATGAAACATAGGCATGTTGTGAGCTGGGCCTACCTCAGTCGAGGAGCTGTCTGGTAACTCAATACAGTTGCCTTGAATAAGTATAGAGGTATACCACCATTGTTGCACATTCACAAAATGTGGCACTGCTCAATATCTTGTCTAAACTAACACACTTATGTGGAACACAAATATATTTTACATACATGTCAAAAATGCTTATTGTTGGGATGCACTAAAAGCACCAACTTTTGTGCATCAAACCCTATCAAAAACCACTACAAAATACTTTTGCCCAAGTATATTGAGCACCTTGTATGAAGCTTGCAGCCAGTATAAAATATGCTGACATTTACTAGCAGAGCATGCGGGGGTCCCCCTGGCCCTGAAAATTAAGGTTGGTGTCCCCCCTTGACTGCCTGAGCACAGACTTAGAAAAATACACCACATACAAGCACTTGAATGCTGTTGCTGTCATATGCTCAACTCTTATAACTGACACAGGGATCTAATCGGCCAAACTGTGGACACTGTTTTACCGCTGGCCATTGGATAACTAGAAATCAGGTGGTTTTGTGGACATTACGATGTTGGTCTGTCTGCTGTGGTGCTGCCTTTGTGCTTGTGTGAGAGTCGAGTGATGTGAAAAAGCAATTTTGTGAGTGTTCTATTGTGGTGATTCATTTTGGAGTTGTATATACAGAACAGTCCAAAGTACTGCACCTAAAAAAAACCTATAGTCAAACCCCATTATTTAAAAAGACAAACAAAAAAAACAACTTCATTTATGTATGTATTTATTGAGTTATTGCAAATCCGTTACCCCTTCACCCCTCAACACAAGGAAACAACACAGTGGTTGAGGTGAAACCTTACTTTATTTTTATAATTCATTATTAACTCGTTAATAATACTAATTAGCCCTGTTGACCAGTTTTTTTTTTTAAATTTGTCAAAAAAACAAACAAAAAAAGTTTTGAAAAATGGCCAAGTACAAAGGAATTTTTTCACAGGCTGTTTTTTTTTTTTTTTTTTTTTTTTTTTTTTAACGCAGTTAATACTTTTATCTAGCCAGAATATTATTATTTAATAACAGTGACAGTATTTTGATTGTTTGAAAATCCTCCATTCCCCTTTGGCTAGTCAAGTGTCATTTTATTCTAGAACTATAATTAATATTGTTATTTGTAGTATTGTAGTGTTATTATTGTTGTTCGATAACATCATTTTTGGTTAACGTCTCTTTTTTTTTTGCTTGCCAATCATATTTAATATCAAATCTTATTTTTAATTATGTAAAATTTTCTGATATAATATTGCCATTAATGTGTTCCTCCTCCTCTCATGTTCATGGCAATGTGTGCATTGCAGGGAGTCTTACATCAAGTCAAAGACAGTTTGAATACCCTCACCCCCCAGGGGACCTATTTTTTAACTTGTCTCGGCAGGGGTTAGGAGTCTAAAGTCTATCTGAAATGTGAGGACTCAGTTTCTTTCAATGTCCCTGTATTTTTCATCAATAAACCCTTCACGGTATTCCTAAGCAATCTTGTGCATTGTTAGCACCTCAATAGTGGGCATTTGTATGCCAAAAATTTGCATCTCCTGTTATTTTTTTTGTACTGAGTCTTTATAGTTTTTGAAGTGATGGTTATTTT